>NW_027181692.1:25000-292500 GCF_028537555.1 Battus philenor | reverse complement strand
ATAGAATAATTCTAATATGTATTTAAATTCGAAAATAGCGATATTTAGTTGTCGTTATAACAACAACTAGTTTTTTTAGCATTTTATAGCTTGTCGCAAGTGCTAAATATAAAACCAATTTAAAAAAAAATTCGTTGGTTGAAAAAATTTAATACGCAAATAACAACTAGCAGATGCGTCATTATAACGTTGAACAGCTATTGGTTTATTTAAAATTATTATGATTATATATTTATATAATTGATTTAATTTATAATTTAGGTATATAATAAAAAAAATTAAATTAAATTATTTTCATTGATTTGAATGTTTAAAATTAAGGAAATGTTAATTAAAAATATTTTTTTTAAATCAACGAGTTATTTGTTAATAGCTTTATAGATACTACGTTATAACGTCTGCTAATTTAGTTGAATAAACTATATTATATATCAGTTGGCCGCTGGTGATCAATCTGTGAACATGTTAAACCAGTTTGTGTTAAGTTCATGGTCGAATTGTTTTTAATGTATTAATGTTTATTTTTATATTATCTTACTTACACAAACGTAATTAAATAATCTTAGGAATAACATTTAAAATTATTTGTGATACTAGCATAACAACGTGAATGAGGAAAACTTAATCAGGTATTATAATTTTTAAAATTAGAACTTTTTATTTTTTTTATCTATGCGCTATCGAATGTTATTTTTGTGTATATTTCTTAATTAAATTTAAAGTATTTTTGGCGCGATTTTGCAGTTCTATAAATATTTACATATATACATAACTTGTTTAAGGAAAATCGTGTTTTAATTCTAGAAACGTGTATGTATAATTTATATGGGCTTAGCTAAAAGTGACATCAGATTTGGGAGAGTAATTTTTGTATTTCAAAAACCATAATTAATATAGTGTCGAAAAAAGCTCACTGCTAGAGTTAACAATGGCGTCAGTCCTAGTGGGGTCCTGCACACGCCGTGTCTACGACTTGGTGTAGCCACTTGAGAGCCTATTGGCCCCCACGGGAATGGGTTGCACGTGCGATGTGCCAACTGCCATTTCAGACAGAAAATTCTTAGTTATAGACATTTAAAACGCGTTAAAAATCTATTCCTATATTAATAATAATAAAAATTTATTTCATTCCATACAAATGATTTAAAATTAGTAGTTAGAAAGGGAATCCCCGAGTTTATATGGTATGGCGCTATTAGAAACAAAAATGTTGCCATCTTTAAGAAAAAAAGAAAAATTTAAAAAAAATAATTAAAGACTCGAACCCAAAACAACGCAACCTCGAAAATCTAACGACGCGCAGTGAAAATTAGTGCTAATTAAGCAGCGACGCAACTTTGAAACAAAACGCAAAACGAAACGACGCAAAGCGAGGTATTGGTGTATACCAACCAGCTTATATTACTTACGGAAAAGGTTGACAGGTTATCTTTGGTTTTAAATAAGACACAGTGTTTTGATATATAATTTTCCTTATCAATCTTTGCAATAACATTTTATTATTGTAAATTTGTTTTATCAAAATATTGCGACCAATAAAGAGTTTGCAGGTGGGAAAATCCCGTACAATCACTGTAAAATTGGAACGAGATATATATATATATATATATATATATATATATATTTGAATGTATAGTTCGTTTCCTGTCTATTCATGGTGACAAAAGCAATAAGATGCGCAAAACCGCTGTCAGCATAAAAAGTTGCCTAAAGTAACTAAAATGGTATATTGTGTAGCATTTGTTATTTATTCTTATATACCTTTTTATATATTACTAGCTGATCCCGCAAACGTTGTTTTGCAAAAAAAATTAAAGTTTTTAATTAACAAATAAAAAATAAGGGTTAATCGTAGAGGGAGGAAAATTTAGGGTTGTATGTGCATTTTTGTATGCTGTATCATAATAAAAGAAAAAAAAATTAAAAAAATTGTCTAAAAAATAAAAAAAATTTGGGGTGGACCACCCTTACCACTTAGGGGTATGGAAAATAGATAGTAGCCGATTCTCAGACCCACTGAATACGCATATTAAATTTGGTAAAAATCAGTCAAGCCGTTTCGGAGGAGTTGAAGTTCGAACACCGTGACACGAGAATTTTATATATTAGATAGAGATGGTAAAGTAATGTCGTTTCTATCGACATGTTTTACAGAAAAACCGATTGATTTGTAACCGTTCCGGCGTTGATTTTGTATGATGAAAAGGACCAAAATATAGCTACTTCCGCTGTGCAGCAGTAGTCGTGCAATAAAGTACACCGCCCGCCAGCCCGCTGATAAATGCGTATGCGGCAAACAATGCGAATTCCACAACTACCACCGTTAAATCACTCGACACGTGTTTCACCCCTCCACGGGGCATCCTCAGTAGTAATGTTACACCGATTAGTGCCAAATACAGAGTGACACTCTGGTAGTTGTGTATTTCGCATTGTTTGCCGCATGCGCATTTATCAGCGGACTGGCGGGCGGTGCACTTTATTGCACGACTACTGCTGCATAGCGGAAGTAGCTATATATTGGTCCTTTTCTTACTTAAGATGGGCTTCCGCAAAATAACGCCTGAATCTATTTGATAGTCAAGAACTTTATTATGAGGATTGTCATGGAATGAGTGACTTCGATGTTCTACCTATCTCTTTCTATTTATTAAAATTATTTTGTTTATTTTCAGTGTATGTCAACGTGTGCTTTACCACCGATAGATATATTAAGATTCCAGGATGATAAGGTAAATTTTTAAATATAGAATTTTCACCCTTTACTTGAGAGTAACAGGTGTTTTAAAGTTAATTCTTTATACTTCTATTAATGTTTAAATGGTATCAGGCGTTACCGTGACGTGACTCTGTGTTAGGCACTAATCTTTGAAAAATAAGGGGTAAAACACGTGTTGAGTGAATTAACGTTGGTAGTTGTGTAATTCGCATTGTTTGCCGCATGCGCATTTATCAGCGGGCTAACGGGCGGTGCATTTTGTTGCACGACTACCACTGCATGTGCGGAAGTGGCTAAATATTGGTCCCTTTCTTACTTATCATATAACAGCTAAAAGGATAATGACGATTTATTTAGGTACACCAGCAGTACATATAAATTAAAATTACATTAAAACTTACCGTATATAATTGTTGTGTTATGTGTTCCTTTATAGGTGACATGATATTTAAAATTTTAATTATACAACATTGTAGAAACATCAAAGCGATACAAATTATATATATATATATTTCCAATAGGAATTGGTGGCAGTGGCTGTCTGTCTTCATTTCAGCCCATAGACGTCTATTCAATGACATAGCTCTCTCCCAAAGATACCTATGTGAGGGGGGGGGGAGGAGGTATATCATAATCTTCATTTTCGGCAGATTTGTGATCTGCTACCCATCATTTTAGTCGTGTATAACGCTGTTGAAAATAAAGTAACTGTGATCATTAAAGAATGTATTGTGAAGAAGTTTAACGAAATAGTCTAAGAAACAATGAGGAATAAATTCACAGAGAACTTGTATGTGGTTGGAGCATGAGATATACATACATCAAATCATTCTTCCAAAGCAGCAATGGTTAAATAGGAAGATCATTGGTGAAAGTGAACGACAATAAATAGGAGGTATCACTAAAGTTAGTACGCGAGGCGTCAGCCCCGATATACACGATAGACACGGCACTAGCACGATCAATACATGTATTTGTTGAGGATTCTAAGATGGTATTTAAAATTGTCAATCTTTTTTTCTAGGTTCTGCTTTTTGCATACATGCCTGGTCATCGGTTTCCTGGCTCATTGGAGTGTTTCTCAAGGCTTGGATAACATCAACAAACTCTTCGATGGCAAATGTATGTGTTTGATATCAAAAACTGAATATTTTTTAAATTCAAATAGGCAACCAAAAGCACCTTTTGATTCATCAATTAGCAAATGTCAGAATTATCAATCATATAGGAAGCTATCATCAGAAAAAAGAAAAGGCAATTCTGCAAAGAGCATCAGCAGTTGCTCTTTGCAGATACAGTTGCACAAAGCGACGACATGCAACTTCGCGCCATGACATCAGCGTTCTTGGATGCAATCATACACTTTTGTTCAATAACATTTCTGGTTTAAAATCACTCCAGTGGCAGATCTGAAATTTATTGTGGAATTTTACTGCACATACGTACACCTTGTGCCACAAATGATTTATTTAATTTTTGAAGATGTAAGCTAGAACTGTACAGCTTATTTTAATTTCTTGTATTAACACCGTGTCTGTCACTGTACATATATATATATATATATATATATATATATGCAGACACACATGTATATATGTCATATACATGTGTGTCTGCATATATATATGTCATGTTTTGTTTGTATGCATCCGTAAGAATACTAGGTTTATTAAAAACTTCTTGAGCGGTATAGAACTGATATAGATCCTTGCGATCGTTGATCGCGGGGTTGATGCATGGGATACAATCTTATATAATTCACAGTTTGTGCATTAATTGTATAGGATTTTTACTGCATACAAAGAAGTTTCTAGATGGGCAACAGCATCCTCTGCGTACCAAAATACTACACTTAAATCTCCAACCCCCCCTGCCAATTCTCATTACGGTATATCCCCCCATAAATATCTTTGGGGGAGGCCTTTCAGTGAGCGGGCCGAAACGTTGACAACGACCTTCCAATGTTATCAAGTTAGAACAGATCACGTGTGAATGTAGATTTCTGGCTGTAAATTCTTCTTTCCTTTTTGACCTTCAAGATCGAGATCAAGAGAAGTGCAGCGGAATTAGTGGTGACCTTGGAGATGGTGGCTGCCACGAGTGCTATCCGTGCGACGATTGGCGCATCAAAAACTACCGCAGCGAAGTCAAGGAGCTCAAGTATTTTGTTCATAAATCACTAACTAATGCATAGGGTACTTATATATGAGTGTATTCGAAAATAGCCCGTATTGATATCACCGTAAGAAACATTTCTGTGGAATTCCCCTTTTCGATGCGCAGGTGACGATGACATAATGTTGTTCTTTTAATACCTTTGTAAATAAAGAATAATATTTCTGTGGAATTCCCCTTTTCAATGCGCAGCTGACGATGACATAATGTTGCTTTTTTATTACCGGTGTAAATAAAGAATTATATTTCTGTGGAATTCCCCTTTTCGATGCGCAGCTGACGATGACATGATGTTGCTCTTTTAATACCTGTGTAAATAAAGAATTACATTTCTGTGGAATTCCCCCTTTCAATGTGCAGCTGACGATGACATAATGTTGCTCTTTTAATACCTGTGTAAATAAAGAATTATATTTCTGTGATATTCCCCTATTCAATGTGCAGCTGACGATGACATAATGTTGCTCTTTTAATACCTGTGTAAATAAAGAATTATATTTCTGTGGAATTCCCCTTTTCAATGCGCAGCTGATGATGACATGATGTTGCTCTTTTAATACCGGTGTAAATAAAGAATTATATTTCTGTGATATTCCCCTATTCAATGTGCAGCTGACGATGACCTAATGTTGCTATTTAAATATCGGTGTAAATAAAGAATTATATTTCTGTTGAATTCCCCTTTTCGATGCGCCGCGGACGATGACGTAATGTTGCTCCTATAGGAGCATATATCAGGGGTAGCCAACATGTTTAATATTGCGAGACATTTTTCGAAATTTTTAATCTCTAAACACGACAAAATGTTTTTTATAAAAATCATATTCATTGAAATTATATGATAAAAATACAAAACATATTTATTGGTTTTAGATATATGCACGCGTATATGACAGCACTCCTTCGGCGTTTGTATTTCGCTAATGTTGTGATGCAATAATAATAATAATTGTTCACGTCAGTAATTTGTTTCGATTTCCCAGCAGCTGACGTGGGTTATATGAATTTAAATATTTAAATAATTCGACAATCAATCGGAGACAAAAATAATCGTTCAAATAGTCACATGTCGCTCTCGGGCCGCAGTTTGGCCACCCCTGACATATGCTGTTAACCAAAAAAACTAACGTCACTGTAGCTCGAAGAAATGCATGCACATTTTTCTTGGAACCAACGGACTTTAATGTCGAGGAGTTGGTGGTCGTCACGATCTGGTAGACGTGTGGGTATGCCCCCCACTAGGTCGAAGTAAGTCGATGCAAGATCGGTCTACCTATCGGGTGTTATGATGATGACATGAGGTGATGATTTTTATTAGCACGCTGGAAAGTTTCTGTCTAACGTAGTTTAAGACGCCACGTCGATTCTATCACCTGTTCGGAAATGCTTCACACCTGAGAGAGAATTTAGATATAAAATTGTATGTTTATTATACATTGAAACAATAAAATGGAAGACAACGTTGCCAAGGTGTGATATCTTCACAGTGGAGCAAAACGCATGAAGTTTTTATACAATGTTTTTATTATCTGTTTTCCCATTGTAGAAGAATACAGAATAAATAACATATATATTGAGATGAAACAGAAAAAAAAACTAACATCACGTTCCAGATTCAAATTACCGTCCTGCAAATCAACGACCGTCTGCTGCATATCGCAAAGGATTCTTTCCGTTAAGTATGTGTATATTTAAATTATCATTTTATATATTAATGCACATACACACTCATTCGAAAAAATGCACACACATATATATACGAACACATTCGCACTCACAGACGAATACACGCACATATACACCAATACCTCACTTTGCGTCGTGGTTACGTTCAAAAAAAACACGACGCGAATTGAAACGCCTCAAAGTTAATTAAGATTTTCTATAGCAAACCATGTAAAGATCGAAGATAGGTTCCAGGGTCACGAAAATACTACTTTTTAAAAAGAAAATTGAACAAAGTAAACATTAAAAAAACATAAATAATATAACTCTGAAAATAAATAAATTGGAATATTATTTACTTTTTTTGTAACCAGAAATAACACGTAACAATTTACACGTTGTACGTAATTGAAACTGAACACTAAAATTAGCAAAACAAAGTGAAAATAAAACTGTATTCAAATTGCGTTGATTTTTATTGATGATATCAAGGCGTATGTTAATCTTTTATATTTCGATATCCTCAGGGAAGGAGGTTCATGTGGTCAGAGAATAAACGACGGGAACAAATACGTCAACGGCAAGACCCAGAGCCGTAAAACCGTCCGCTCGGTGCTGGTGGGAGAGTATCCTTGGATGGCGTGGATTTACAGGTAAAACTTTAAGTCCCATTGGCGAATATAAAGCTTAACGAATCCACTGGCTTGGTCACTCGGAGCGAATGGGATCGGATCGGAGAGTGAAGGTAGTGTACCTGGTAAAACCGAGGGGTCGAAGACCAGTGGGTAGACCCAGGTATCGCTGGATCGATCGTGTTGAGGTAGACTTGCGCGAATTGAATGTCAGCCAATGGCAGACGATGGCGCAAGATAGAGGAAAGTGGAAGTCTCTCGCTTCGTAGGCCAAGACCCACTTTGGGTCACTGAGCCAGCGGAGTAAGTAAGTAAGTAAATCTACGAAATTTCAGATTTCAGACTACCACTGCTGGACTTTTGGCAAGATTTCCAATAGGACAGTTAGGTACTGACCTGAATTCAGTGTCCTCACCATGTGGAACTTTCAACTCCATGGTCCATAATAAGCTTATCGCTAGTTATATGAAACCATGTTCTTTATCAGGTTAAGTTCATCAAAGATTCTCTGCGCGGGGACGGTGATCGATGACAACGCGGAAGTCGTGCTGACCTCAGCCAGCTGCGTGGACGGCATCGCGGCTGCAGACCTAGCCGTCAGCTTCACCAGGCAACGGAACGAGAAGGTCCGAGTTGCCTCCATACTCCTCAACAATCACTACACTTCAGGTAAGTGGGTAGGCTCCCCCCCATCGGTCGTCGTGCTGATTTTTTGGTAAAGGAGATATATAGAACAAAGGTCATTGACGTAGCCAGAAGAAGTGCTCGTTAGGAATGGCAGGAGGTGGGAACTTAGCTCGTGTAACCGAAGGACGTGATAGATTAGTGGTCGCTTGCCGCCCTCCCCCCCACTTAGTGAACGTATGGTATGGTTAACATCACGTGGAGTCACCTGTACTGTGCTAACACTAATATCTTCGCATTGGACATTTCAATCAACAATAATAATACATCTTTTTCAGGGTCGGCCATCACCTATGATTATTGATGATGAATGAAAATATTTAATGGAATCAGGCGTTATTTTGCGGAAGTCCATCCTAAGTAAGAAAGGGACTAATATTTAGCCACTTCCGCGCATGCACAAAGAGTATTTTTGGCAGTAATCGGTGTAACATAACTCCTCAAGATGCCCCGTGGAGGGGTGAAACACGTGTTGAGTAATTTAACGGTGGTAGTTGTGTTATTCGCATTGTTTGCCGCATACGTATTTATCAGCGGGCTGGCGGGCGATACACTTTGCACAACTACCACTGCATGTACGGAAGTGGCTAAATATTGGTCCCTTTCCTACTTAGGATGAATGAAAAGATTGTCAGGATTTGTGAAGAAAAAATGATAAATGAATAAATGACATGGAGAGAAAAAAGATAATGGGGAATATTATGATGATGGGAAAAAATTGTAATAGTATGTGACTGTGTATCCAAGACTTTGGAAGTAAGAGAGTGCTCCTCCTCCTCCCCCCCCCCCACTGAAAAGACTTGTTTTTTGGGACGAAATTATTAGTAGAGTCGCTACAAACTCAAGCCGTACTGTACTTTGAAGGTTCTTGGGTGAACCTGTACTGCCGCTAAGTACTACTTTTTTTACAGGATTGGTAGAAATTACTAAACTCAAGGGACCCCATGGGGGGACTTCGATATATTAATGATATCCGTTTAGGGTCCTGTCACAAGATCGTGAGGGTCAGCTTTGACTCAGTTGGCGATACCTGGTCAAATTTACTTCAAGTTCTGAAGGTGTTAGCGCTTGGAGACATAGAGGAAGAAACTTAAACATCTAGCAAAATCGGGGGACCAAACTTTTGGGTTGTTTTATAAGTTTCATATGTTTTCAGGTGTGCCCAAAGTAAATGATATAGCTATGATAAAGTTGGATAAACATGAGGAGAGTCCACCGAAATGGGTGACACCAATCTGTCTACCCCTGACGCCTGTGATGCATGCAACATCTTGCATCGCGACCTCTGATTCTGACAACTATGTAAGTTGCTTCATCAATCACATAGACAATAGAAGCCTGAAAAAACTTTTGACCACCGGAAAAAATGATTTTCCAGTCCCTTGGTCGAAGCACCCAACCATGGTCCTCCTGGGATATGTCTCAAGGAGGGGATTTCTTGCGATCTATGCTATGTATTTGCGATATATATATGTCACTCGCTAGATATTCATAGATTGTCCACTGCTGGGCCTATATATCCTACAGATTTCCATTAAGATCGGCTGGAAGACCACTTCCAGTTTGACGTTGATTTATGGGACACTATGTATATCAAGTTTTGTATGAAAGTAAATAATTTTAACTTCACATGTGTAATTGTTTCAAAGGCAAGCTACCCAGTGAAAATAGATGATTAGATTTTGATGATGGAATTCAAAGAAGAATTTATTTTAAAAACAGTTTTGAAGTAGAAGAACAGAAGTTGATATGGCGTTTTGAAATAAGCTCTTTTCAGCGACAGGATGTTCACTGCAGCACATAGTTGTTCTTTCCTATAGATTTCTAATAGGAACGGTGGAACAGGTCCGCTTTTTACATTCTACAACATATAAGGTCCTTCATATATTTCAGCATTAGAGCAGTAAGCTGCCGCTGCTCTAATAGACTGACAGAAACTCAACAGTTGCTGTTTATACCACGTAAATGAATCAACAAACATATATATATATATATATATATATGTTTATATACGTGTATGAGTACATGCAGACCAAAGTGTACATAATAATATCGACCATGCTTCAATAAAGCAAGTTCCACACATTTCGATCAACTAAAAACTCTTGAATGGTAGAATAAGATATATTTAATAATATACCTTTAATTTTATATTTAAGACTAAGAAACGGAAGGTCTAAGATATTTCGTGTAACTTTATTATATATACGTGTATGTGTTTCTTGTATTTACACACGTCTGTTACAATTTTAATAGACACCTGCTTCACGGCGTAGGCCTTCCCCAAAGATATCTATGGGGGATATACCACAATCGCCACACTTGGCGAATTGGCGATCGCGTGGTATTATGGTACGCAGAGGACGCTGCTGAACATCTTTTGGAAACTTGTTTATGAATTAGCAATCCTTTATAATTAAGACACAAAGTGTGAATAATATGTCATTGTATTCCGGGCGTCAGCCCCGCGATCTGCGATCGCAAGTCTCAGTCCTCCACCGCTGGGTTACAAGAGCTTAAGTTATATATACAAAAGTTTATATTGACTAATCGGTTCAATCTCATTGCTTTAGATAACAAGCTCATATACGGGATGATTAGTTATAGATATAAAAGCTGTACTGTACACATATGTCCAGTTAAATTGTACAAATTGATCTTGAAAAATTTTAGATAGTGACAAATATATCAATTGCCCACAGCTGAACACCGTGGTACCACTAACGAAGATCTGCGTGGAGAGGAACGTGATGCCGGAATTGGGTCAGATGTGCTCAGTTTCTCCAATTGGAGATTACGAACCGGAACACGGGTCAGCGCTGATCTGTCAGGATGAGGTTTGTACCACTTTAGAACTAACTGCTGTTTACTCCTGACTTCCTCTGCCATTCCAAAATATCTTCACCGTGGATTAGACCCGATTTAACTTACCTTCCCTTTACAAGGTACGTAAGATTACAAATCCAGATAAAATATCTTCTGTTAAGTTAGGAAACAGGAGCGAGATGCCATTGAATTTACTTTTAAAAGTTATATTTAGCATCAAATTAGACAAGATTATTATTTCTCTAATAACAAGACATTACTGTGTTTCAGTAAGTAAGATGAATCAGACGGTGATGTGTTTTCAAGATTCTTAGCAAGTAGCGTGAAATAAAAATTTACTTTTTAAAACTGTTTTACACCGTATTAGATAAATCACTATATTCATTAAACAGAAAGAAGGCTCAACTGTGTTTCGATATGTAAGATTACGAAACATTTGATATCGTTTCAAAAATCTAGATGTAGAGCTAAACATCAGATTACCTAATAAACCAAAACTGTGTTTCAGTACGTAAGTTTACGGTGCTAATAATATCCTTTTAAGATCAGATTCAAGAGTGGGAGGCATAGAAATTAACTTTTGTACAAAACTGTGTTGGTTTTTACTCTAGAAAAAAAAGACATCACTGTGGTTCAGCACGTAAGATGATTTAGTTTGAAAATTAGAGGTAATATAAAGCTTACTTTTAAAAACTGTGTTTAACATCGTATTTATTAATTTCTTGCTAAGCAGTAACAAGACATCACTGTGTTTCGATATGTAAGATCACCTAGCTTGAACACTGATAAAATTGAGACTCATTTTTCAAACTTATATTTAATATAAAAATAAATCAAATATTTATTAGTTAAGTTGAAAATGTTATCGCTGTGTTTCGATACGTAAGATCACCCGGTTTCAATACTGATGAAAGTGACGTTTATTTTCCAAATCTATGTTTAATATAGAAATAAATCAATTATTTAGTTGTTAAACAGAAACACGACACCGCTGTGTTTGGATATGTGAGATCACTTAGCTTGAACTTAAATAAAAGTAAAGTTTAATTTTCTAACCTTTTTCTACACTGTATTAGATGACTCAATTATTGGTTTAGCAGAAACAAGGTATCACTGTGTTTCGGTACGTAAGATTATGTAACTTGTTGTCTGTGTATATCTTTTTAACTAAATATCTTGGTTCCGGTTCTCTTTCCAAAGATTAGTACCTCATCGGCACAAAATTTCCCTTCATACCTTAATCTTTCTTTGTCTTTTTCCTTTCAGCTTCACACAGGCGGCATTCAATATTACGTATACGGAATTGCACTTGGTACCACCAGCGCCGTCACCACGTATACCGACATATATAAATATCTGGATTGGATTAATGATAACATGTATAATTTATAAAAATGTCTTAAATACAATTCACTGGTGGAGAGGTGATGACAAAATATGCACGTATATCCAGGAATGGTTCCTCTTTTCAGCTGATGGACGCCCATGCCAAGGCACCTAGGGCTTTGCTCAGGGTTGCTACTCGTGTGAAGGTTTTGTCCACTGCCACTTTAGACAGCTGTTCTTGTGCGGATCTCTTCATTCTGCCATTTAATACAGCATCTTCCAATCTACTTACAACTAAGGGCCCTTCTTTTCCCTTCCAGAGCTTTCTGATCTAATTTTCTTTCGCTTTTACCACGATATCATCACCCCATAGTCTTGTTGGTTTAATGAAATTTCTCTTCACCTTTTTCGAGTGGTTTTTATGGAATCTAAATCCTTATATTTAAACTTTGAGATACGACCCTAGGATCTACCATCTATTGGACCTCCTAAAGATATTTAATAGGACCCACTGGAAGCAACCTTCATTAAGATTCTACCAGGTATCTGATCTACCCCGCCACTTCAACCTTCAAATCCGTTGAGTATGGTCAAACACTTCTTCTTCTTTCAAGGTCTTCGGATACCCTCCTTCATAGCCCTAAAGAGTTTTCCTTTGAGTTTTCCAGTGATATCAGAAGTGATACACCGTGTTCCTATATTAGGTCATCACCGTTAACACACAGACTTTAAAAATTGATCTTCATATGATTGAATAGATGATGAACTATTTCTGATCATCGAACTTTACGTTTAAGTTTAAGTCTCTATAAGAGGTAGCTGGTCTCCGGAATAAAAAAAATAAAAAAAAAACTTTGAGACATTTTTGTTTTTAACTAAATATATATGTATATAAACCTGTGTTTCATTTCAAAGCCTAATTAATTACAATGTAGTACATTTGTGAAAGTGTACAAAAAATTATAATATTGTACCTTGGGGTTCACCAGAACGAGCCGGGAAACGTCTTTGCGTTTTTTATACAGATTACATATCTATAAACGATCATACTGTATATATTTTTGTATTGTTCTATGACAAGTCAATAACTTTTCAATTATGAAAGGAGTTAGTGAAATAAATTACTATAATGAAAAGAATGTCTTACACGAGTTCTAACTTTCCTGTTTCACAGGGGGTGGGGGGTGTTAGGTCCCCAAAAGAGGTAGGGTGGAGGGGGAGGACATAAAAATACTTTGCAAGAAGTCTGCTATAAAAATGCTTAATCGCTTTCGAATTAAAAAATGACCTCCGAATTTAAATAAGCCTCGCAAAACAGAACTAAATGTTAACCTGTTGTGTTCTAGTGGAAAGGTGACGAAAGTGAGGTGATGAAATAAATGAAAAAAGCGAAGAATAAAAGACATAGAAGGAAAATAGATGAGAACGGAAATAATGTGATAATTTTTTTTAATGGAATCGGGCGTTATTTCGCGAAAGTCCATCCTAAGTAAGAAAAGGACCAATATGTAGCTACCTCCGCACATGCAGTGGTAGTCGTGCAACAAAGTGCACCGCCCGCCAGCCCGCTGATAAATGCGCGTGCGGCAAACAATGAATGAATGACATATAAATGAATTACACAACTGCCACCGTTAAATCACTCAACACGTGTTTCACCCCTCCACGGGGCATCTTCAGGAGTTATGTTTGCAGCATGCGCATTTATCAGCGGGCTGGCGGGCGGTGCACTTTGTTGCACGACTACCACTGCATGTGGTAAATTTTGATCCTTTTCTTACTTAATTTTTTTTTTCGTAAAAATAGTTCCTGCATACACCAAGACAGGAAGTACGAAAGGACCCCAGGAACGGGGAGTCGAAAGAAGAGGTAAGCCTGGAGAGTAATAAATCATTCACAAGGTAATATCCTTTGAAATCGGGTCGTAAGTGTGCAAATAGGTTCTATTGGGTCGACTGATGACATAGGTCACGTGAACTCACTACATGAGCAGAAGTTTAGGGTGGGGGCCCCAAATTCCCACTAGTTTCGGCGACTCGGAAGCGGACGATGGTTCGACGTGGTCTCGAACCATTGTGATAGCACCACGAGGGTTTCAGGGTAGCGTATACACGCATACCCCGGGAAGGGCTATCGAAAAAATAGCACGCGAGGGAAGACCGCGTGGCGATCCCTGGCCGGGAGATACCGCGGTCCCCTGTATAGCACAAAGGGCGATCACCGGGGGGGGGGGGTGTAGTTTAATGTGTA
Organism: Battus philenor; assembly: GCF_028537555.1. Classification (NCBI taxonomy): domain Eukaryota; kingdom Metazoa; phylum Arthropoda; class Insecta; order Lepidoptera; family Papilionidae; genus Battus; species Battus philenor. The sequence continues at coordinate 278,223 of NW_027181692.1, read as the reverse complement.
GGAATCCCACATACCCCTATCCTCCCCACAAAGGCGGGGCATCTTGAACACCGGAAGATTCCCCTGCCCCCCCCCCCGAAACAAAAAAAAGGTCACTGCATGAGGGCAACGCAGGACTAAATGTCGTGGCGGTTTTTTGGGGAGGCCTTTGTGTTGTAGATCTATCAGCTGATATGGTTAACGTTGAAATGACAACTTTATAGTACTCGCCAGAAAACTGCAAAGTAAATTAAGTTCAGTGTATAACTTTAATTGTTACTGAAGTTAAACAATTGAAGTCTGTAATGATATTTAAAGCGCGTAGGGAGTGGGGATGCAGAGGTAACTAAGTCATTTAGAATATTAGGAAGACCGGAAATTAATGTCGCTTTCTTAAGTTAAATTCACACGAATACATTCTTAACAAGTTTTTATTTCTAATCGACAATATGTTCACCTTCGTCATCGACAACCTTTTGCCGTGTAGTATACAAAATCAATGCCGGAGCGGTGACAAATCAATCGGTTTTTTCTGTAAAATATGTCGACAGAAACGACATTACCCCCTTCCCCCCTAATGTAATAAATCACTTGATTTTTTTTACATACTTAAAGTATTAAATAAATCACTATACTCCTCACCTATCTCCCTTCATAATCTTGTGGGACAATATTAGTCCATTTGCACAAAGACACATCACAAAGATATCTATTGAAATATATACTAAAATCTCCACGCTTGACTTGGTTTCCTGAGGACGCTGTCCATCTTCTGGCAACTTGTTTGTGAGCAATTCCAATCCTATATAATGAAGGCACAAAGTGTGAATTATATAAGATTGTATCCTAGGAATCGAACCTGCGAGGTAAGATCAAAACATATTATATATATATATATATATATATATATATATATATTTATTTATTTATTGTTTATTTCACTGTTTCTGCCGATAGACGCCTACTGCAAGGCCTCCATAGATATCTATTGGAAGATATAATCGCCACTACTGGCTTCGTTAACGATCAGTGTGGTATTATGGTACGCAGAGGACGCTGTCTATCCTCTGGAAACTTGTTTATGAACCGCTGCAATCCTATATAATTAATGTACAGAGTGTGATTTATATAAGATTGTAGTGCGCAGTGTGCAGTTCTCTACCACTAAGCTACCGATACTCAATTATAATTGACTTAACCCTTAAATGCACAATGATGAAAAACTGCAATATACCACTTAAACATAATATGAGTGCTACACTTAAAAGTAAATGCATAGTGTTGTATATCTGCAACATTAGGTTGATCTTAATAAATAACTATAAAAAAAAAACATTATATATATTTCCCTGCATTGTAGTGTACTTATCTGTAAGATAAGATTTTTAAAGTATAAACAAAAGTCATGCATTTAAAGGATATACAACGGGTATAAACAGTTTTGACACAATCTCGAAAAACACACGTCGATTACGTAGTTGCAGAATTTATACTTCCAGAAGTTATTCTCCTGTCGCATTAAGTTAAAAAAATAACTTAATGTCATATATTTCAGCCCGAAAAAATGTTGACATATATTCTTACGTCACAGATGCAAGCCTTCCCGCGTTCAAGCAAGGGTCGGCTCCCGTCTCCCGACCGTGTAGTATGTAGTACATTACACTATAGTTCCACTATACACCTACACGGATACAGTCCAACTTCACGCAAACGTCATTACTGTCATACGATCCAGAGTAATTTACTTTTATTTAATTTCAATGAAGCAAAAATAAAATACAGACACGAGACAGATGGTAAATAATAATCAATTTTTATATATACCAACACAAATGTTAAAAACGCTTTTTCTTATTATATTGTCATTACGTTATATATTATTTCTGAAACCGTTGATTTTTATATGTGGTGTACAAAATATTAATTCACAGCAAATTAACTATACCAGAGTTCCCCAAACTTTTTTGTGTCGTAGACTCCTTGCCAGGTTTTTCCGTGTTGGGTATTATATATATATAATTTCTAACTGTAGTAAAGTTTAGTGTTAAAAACTTAAATTAAAAATACATGTTAATTTATACATTTATTAATTGAATTTAAATTAAAACTACTCAAAATAAAATTTTTGTATCTACTATACCAACTAAACCAATCTATTATACCAACATCCTACAACTTACACAATTTTATAAACATATATATTATAATAATTTTTTTTACTTTATAGGTACTTTTATAAATAATGTAAATGTTTTGATATTATAAGATAGTATGATGTAAGTAAATAGGTACTATCTGTGTATGTGTTGAGATCCACTATCGTGGATCCCATTTTCATTTCATGGACCCCCAAATTTTTTTTCGCTGACGTAGACCCCTTGCAGGTTGTCATAGACCCATAGGGGTCGATATAGACCACTTTGGGAATCACTGAACTATACATTCAACTATTTCATTCTTTTACCACAATCACTCGTGTCAATGTAAAGACGATGTTTACACTTGATAATTTTATAACAAATTATTGTATTTCATATGACTTTAATTAGGTGTAAAATGGAATTAATATCTCTGAATTTACACCTATTAACAATCATCCTGTATAATTTTATATTTCAAGAGTTTGAATTTTTTATGATTGACAATTAAAGTTTAAAGGTACTGGACGAAAAAGTCAAGGTTAAGACGATTTCGACCTCAGAACAAGTTTTTTATTCGCGTTATTACAAAAATTGATTACGAATGCTTTTTTTTTGTAATGCGTCTGTCTGTATTTTTAAATATAAACTAAAAAAGGCAAAGGTAACCAGATACTCAGACAGGCAGTTTTTATTAGATAATTTTAACACGAGTCACTTATTTTAAAACTTATATAAGAGTGGGTCACTCTTTTAAAAGTCGTACCGTTGAAACAAGAGTAAAGATATGGTCTGACTCAAAATCCCTGGGACAGCTTTCAACAGTAGTTTATCTTTATAACACTGTTGAATATCTATTCAGAACACAAGTCAAATTAACATAAAAATGTAACAAAGTATACTAAAAAATAAATTTAAGGAAGAAAAAATGAAATGATATATAAAATAGGTCTGTCAAATTTAAATACAGAACAATTCTAACTGCGATACTGTGGAAATTGTGGAAAAGAGAGAGAGAGAGAGAGAGAGGTGATGTATAGGAGTAAAAGAAAAAAAGTACGAGTGATATTGTGATGCATGGAAGAGGAGAATAAAAAATTCTACAAAAACATATTAAATTTAAAAATAAAATCACTGTCTTTTGCAAGACAGGGATGACCAGGAGATCTTCATTGACGGGCGCCATTACAAATCAAAGACTGTTATATGAAGTAAGACGTATGAATGTTCCATATGGAACACCTTTACAGAACCCTTGCATTGTAAAATGTTTTGCATCTTAACCGTTGCCTGTCATCTGTCAAGAAAATGATTATTTTACCTTCAGTCGGAAATCCAGGTTGTCATGCTGCCGATAATATGTAAAGGTTCAAGTGGCAGATGCAGGTCATAAGCGAACAGCATTAAACTTCTGGAACGAACTTCCAAAGTAGCATTGGTAGGTTTATTTAAAATTTGGTTAAATACGCGACGTGTGTGAACTTCCACTAGGTCGATCGATGACATTGTAAATGTCGAAATAGAATTCTTATACAATCACAAAGTTAATTATATATTTTTAAATATAATTATAACAAATAAATTTAGTTTTGGCGTTCATTTTAATGTAGGGATAAAAATTTGTTTTCTTAGTGATGTAATATCACAGAATCTGTATTCATCATTTAATTATACAAATAATCGATTAAATAGACACGAACATGATTTTAATTGTGATGAATGATGATTATACCTTCTCGAATGCCTTTTTTACGTTCATCAACATCACCATAAATCATCATCAAAATCCAGATAAAGAATATTATTGGTTTTAATTGGTAGTAGGCAGAAGGACTGGTCTGATTTTATACCGCAGGTCGGTACAACAAAACTGTAATATTGGACAAGCGTGAAGAAAGATTGAGTAAGAGAATGAAAAAAGAGTGGATAAATAAAAAAGAAGGTGAAATAAATTATTAAAGATTGTAGGAAACCATATCTCTACCGCGATAAGGATGAACGCGGGATCTAATGAAACAGATGCCGAGATGAAAAACTATTATTAGTTTTATTTTACCGTTATTTGCTGTTGGTGGTAAAGTAAAAGGAAAACAGCAACTCCGCAACAGAAGAAGAAGGGTAGTGGGCAGAAGGCCTGGTCTGATTTTACACCGCAGCTCGGTACTCCCCTGATGGTGGTGGTAGCCAGCTGCACGATCTCCCAGGACTGGTCAGGCGGCAGCAGGTCAGAGCAGGGAGCACCGGTAGTTGACAGGATGTGTTCATGCCGGTGTGAGGTATGAATAGATTGAACCTCAATGACAGAAGGTTATTTTAATTATAAAACTCGCACCCCGTTAGTTTGCGAGGCGATATAAAGATTGTGGTGTGAATTTAAAGATGCTCCGAGAATGAAAAGAACCAAGACGAGAACTTATAAATTCGAATTGGTCCCGGCGCGTGAGACGGCACGCAGCTGCTGAACGCGACCGAGGCCAGGGTCCTTCTCCCGGGTATTGGATGTAAACTGCTGTGGCTGGTGCGCGGGCGCATTGGAATATTTGTGACAAGGGTCCTCTGAACCAATAGCATGGTTCTACGATCCCATGCCACTGGAGATGAACTGTGCCCGCCAAGAATGAAGAATGCTAACATCCAACGTTATATGTACATAAGTTTCTAGATGATGGGCAGCAGTGTGTTCTGCATACCAGATTATCACACGACTGCAAATCCATCTGCCCAGCTTGAACATTATGGTATATATCTCCATAGATATCTTTAAATTTGAAAAACGAAATTAAAACTAAAACTTTGAAATTTATTATCTATATGTATAAAGTAGCAAATACTTAGAGGTAGAACAAGATATGAAAATGACCAATATTTAGCCACTTCCGCACATGCAGTGGTAGTCGTGCAACAATATGCACCGCCCGCCAACCCGCTGATAAATGCTTTATTTATTATGCATGTGCGGAAGTGGGTAAATATTGGTCTTTTTCTTACTTAGGATGGACTTCCGCGAGGTTACGCCTGATCCATTAAATATGTAGAACAAGATGCATATAAAGGAGCCATTTATAATAGAAAAGTAAGAAATATATAACATACTATATATATATTTATTTATATACCAGCTGATCCCGCAAACGTTGTTTTGCAAAAAAAAAGTTTTTAATTAACAAATGTCAGATAAGGGTTGATCGTAGAGGGGTGAAAATTTAGGTTTGTATGTATTTTTGTATGCTGTATCATAATAAAATAAAAACCAAAAAAATTGTCTAAAAAATTAAAAATAAAAATTTAAGGGTGGACCACCCTTATCACTTAGGGGTATGGAAAATAGATAGTAGCCGATTCTCAGACCTACTGAATACGCATGTAAAAATTTGGTAAAAATCGGTCAAGCCGTTTCGGAGGAGTTCAAGTTCGAACACCGTGACACGAGAATTTTATATATTAGATATATATATATATATATATATATATGTATTATGTATTGCTTATATGTTTATCTAGTGACCTAAAATACCCCTGACCCACTTATCTATATTCTGATATTGAAACCCGTTGAAGACGCTACGGAACAGGTTGCCATTCATACTGAAAGTTCATTCAGTGGTGACCGTATGTGAAGTCTTTGTTGACCATCTTTCAGTTTTACTGCGCGTAAATACGACGGTCATTGTTTCAGGTATTTATTTACTTCCTCCTCTTTTTTAACTTTAGTGTTACAACTTATTAGTGTTGCAAGTGTTAATACATAAAATATATTTTTCTCACCAAACATCTGAATTAGCCTTAAAAAAATTATGTTTTTGACATGAAACTCATCATAAATGTTGTCTCTGTATGCTGTCTGTTATGAAGTACGTATGTTTGTATTTGAAAATATTTTTTATCTATGAAATTTATATTTAATGGAATCAGGCGTTACCTTGCGGAAGTCCATCCTAAGTAAGAAATGGACCAATATAGTAGCTAAGTATTGGTCCTTTTCTTGCTTATGAAATTTATAAAAAAATGACCACTAATTAAAACTAAGAGATGCACAATTGAAAAGCTTTATAGTTTGCTGTATAGTTTTAGTTTTATTTTATATTAAAATTATGTATTTGTATACACCAATACCTCTCTTTGCGTCGTGGTTACGTTCCAAAAAAACACGACGCAAATTGAAACGACGCAAAGTGAATTAAGATTTTCTATAGCAAACCATATAAAGATCGAAGATATGTTCCAGAGTCACAAAAATACTTCTTCTTAAAAAGAAAACTGAACAAAGTAAACATTTTAAAAACAAAAATAATATAATTCTGCCAATAAATAAATTGGAATAATATTTACATTTTTTGTAACCGAGATAACACGTAAATATTGATATAAATTTATTATTCTCTTTTTTAAAAAAACACAACACACTACGTAATTAAAACTGAACTTATAAAATTAGCAAAACAAAGTGAAAATAAAACTGTATTCAAATTGCATTGATTTTTAGTTACAAAGGGAATCTCGAGTTTTGATGGCATGGCGCAATTAGAAACAAAAGTGTTGCCATCTTTTAGAAAAAAGTGCCAAACACACTTGACTAAGTGTTTTGGCACAAGTTAAATTAAAACGCTTATATTTGATTGAAATGTGTGGAACTTGATTTCTTGACTCATTTACATATTTGATATTATAATGTACATATAAAGAATTGTTAAATTTAATTTAAAACAGCAACTGCCGAGCGTCTGTCCGGCTGTTAGAGAAGCGCCAGCCGGCGGCAGCTTGCCACTTGTTACAAATTCGATATATATATATATATATATATGATTTATTATACAATGTAGTGAGTCGAAGCTCCTCAGTGTTCGCGCCGGTCTCGTGCGCCGCATTCCGGTTCCTCGAGGTCGATATTGGGTCTAATAATTTGCTGTGACGTCATCGCAAGAAACTTGCAATTAATCGCAATAACGACTTCCATTCAAACAGCTGACGAAGACTGTTTATTATCAAGTAAGTTTTTATAATGTTTATTACATATATATACTTATATATATACATATATACATGTACACATATATACTTTATTTGTACATGTGTGTACCATATTTGTCAACATATTGCTTTCTTAACAATTTAAATAAATAACTTAGAATTAGATATTTAGCCTAAATTATTCTAATAATCATCCATCCTGTGAGTATACAGGGTGATTTTATTATTTTATCTGGACCTCTAAAATCACTCTTTTAAACCATTTACATCTATCAACCTGTCTATAATATAACACGTATTATACATATTTAAATAAATGTTTATCATATTAATTGTATTGATATTTCGAAAGTGCACACATATACACACGCATGCATATATATATATATATATATATATATATATATATATATATATATATACTATATTTGTTTGGTGTGGGTATACTCTGATAAGAAACCTTATAAAATCGTCAGTATTAAATTGTACTGTAGTTCATAGGAAAATTCAACTCGACTCTACACGACGTAAATTGACATCTATAAATTATATAAAATTAATTATAGCATGAATAATTTAATTATTTGATTTATTGAAACATTTGTTTGTGATTCTTATTGAAATAAATATATATAAAATTCTCGCGTCACGGTGTTCGAACTTGAACTCCTCTGAAACGGCTTGACTGATTTTTACCAAATTTAATATGCGTATTCAGTAGGTCTGAGAATCGGCTACTATCTATTTTCTATACCCCTAAGTGATAAAGGTTGTTCACACTTAAAATTATTTTTTATTTTTTTTGACGAAATTTTTTGTTTTTATTTTTTATGATACAGCATACAAGAATACACACAACCACAAATTTTCACCCCTCTACGATCAACCCTTATTTTTTATTTGTAAATTAAAATATCAATTTTTTTTGCAAAACAACGTTTGCGGGATCAGCTAGTAAATATATATTAATGTAACACATGTCTAATTGAACACAATATATATAGAACTATTGTAAATATTTACAAAAGTCCACGGGTAGACGCGGCGTGGACATGTCTATCACTATGTTTAGCGACGACATAGTGGAAATCTCAAGAAATAGTGGCGATTTTTGGGTTCCAGAGTTGAAGTTGATCCAAAAAAAATCTACTGTTTCATAATTCATAATGTAGTCAAAATTAAATTTAATTTAAAAGAACGGTTGTTGAGTACTTCTGTTAGAATTGCATTCCGAGCTGATATATCCAGGGTGGAAGGTGAATGTCCCCCCGGGTATGTACCGCAGTAACATGTGATCACCTTCCGTTGTTGCACTTCTAGAGTTTGAGATGATGAAGGTCACCATCCGACACACCAGCGAACTCTACGCTGTTTTAGTTGCCTATTACAACAGGCAAGAGATACCTTCGCAATCATGGAACCTAAACATGCTCTGCATCGAGCAGAGTATGAATTACGCTAGCTTTATACCTTTTTAGTACTTTGTAGAATAAGTCCCCCCAAGAGGGAGACATAGTGATATCTTAGCCATATTATAAACTCAAACTAAAGGATTTTAAATATATAATAGATTCAAACGTTTTTTTTTTAGTTTTTTTTTGGTCCCCGCTATTGGGAGCCTTTCGTACCCCCTATCTTGTGTGGGACAGGGATTTTCTAAGTTTATTATTTTTTCACAATTTTTTTTTATTTTCATTATCTTCTTTCATACATCATATTATCTTTCAGTCTTTCCATTCTTGCCACAATTCTTCTGTCATTCCCTTTCGCTCTGTAACGCCTTTTATACATCCCTCATTACTCTTAAATTTTTATTATTTTATTTCTTTATAGTAATACTAGCTGATCCTGCAAACGTTGTTTTGCAAAAAAAATTAAAGTTTTTAATTAACAAATGTAAGATAAGGGTTGATCGTAGAGGGGTGAAAATTTAGGTTTGTATGTATTTTTGTATGTTGTATCATAAAAAAATAAAAACAAAAATTTTGTCTAAAAATTTAAAAAAAAATATTTAGGGGGGGACCACCCTTATCACTAAGGGGTATGAAAAATAGATAGTAGCCGATTCTCAGACATACTGAATACGCATATTAAATTTGGTAAAAATCGGTCAAGCCGTTTCGGAGGAGTTCAAGTTCGAACACCGTGACACGAGAATTTTATATATTAGATTACATAACGATTTGTTTTACATTATTTTTGATTTATGTTTTTTACATATTTATTGACTTTTATTTTTCTCTATTACATTTCTTATTAATTTTTTACAAAGTATGAGAAACTGTTCTTTGCTTTTTTCTTCTCTTATCAGGGAGGCTATTGATTCCTCCATGATTTTTACGCCAGACCGGCACTCGAAGTTGAAGATTCAGACGTTACCTTGCGGGAGTCTATTCTAAGACTCGGTGTTTAGCACTGGTTGGTCCAACATCTCCTGAGGATGCCCCGTGGAGGGGTGAAACACGTGTAGAGTGAATTGACGGTGGTAGTTGTGTTTCGCATTGTTTACCGCATGCGCATTTATCAGCGGGCTGGCGGGCGGTAAACATTGCACGACTACTGCTGCATAGCGGAAGTAGCTATATATTAGTACCTTTCTTAGTAAAGGATTTCATATGTATGTCTACTTGAGTAAACATATATGTATAATATAAGAAATATAGAAATAAATTATTTAATATGTTTAATAATGTACCGATATACTTTTTACGTTTAAGTTATAGGTTATTCATATTTTAATAGATTTTTTTGTTGAAATCAATTAATACTGAAAGATGCTATGTTTTTATAGCCTATTTTCTGTCAATATATCTATAGTAATGATAATATAGTTATAAAAATGTTAACTATATTTATCTGTGTTTACAGGCATTGTACTTTTAGTAATAATTACATAGTGATAATATTATATGTTCTATTAATAATATTATATCTTTAAATATATACTACTCATGTACGTATTATCTATATTTTTCCAGAAACATTTTTAAATATTTACGCGTACATTGCGGAGTTATGAAGATACAATTTGCAATTATCCTAACTGCAGCATCATTGGTTTTCGCACAAGAATGTAAGTTTTATTGTTTTATTATTTTATGCTAAATTACAGTTTTTATTTAATGGAATCAGGCGTTATTTTGCGTAGTCCATCCTAAGTAAGAAAAGGACCAATAGTTAGTCACTTCCACACATGCAGCAAAGTCGGGCAGTCGTGCAACAAAGTACACCGCCCGCCAGACCGCTGATAAATGCGCATGCGGCAAACAATGCGAATTACACAACTGCCACCGTTAAAGTCAACGTTAAAGTTTCAAAGTTGAATGTACTAATTTTACATTTATTTAAATAAATTCTCTGCGAATGTATATTACTTATATCTTCTTTGAAATTCATCATTCCTTATTCGATATCATAAATAAACCTCTTTGGGAGAAGATTAGTATATCTCATCTCAAACTGTTGTAACTTTAGCACTAATAGAAACGGAACAACTGAATTTTAATAATTAAAGCGATGATGTTATAAATAAGGTAAGCGACTTGATTTGGAAAAGAAATTTAATGAAAAGAAACACGGGACGCAATACACAAGCGAACGCGGAAAAGCACGACAAGCGAACAGCATTTGTACGTATGGTGCAAGCGCTATAAGCGGAGCGTTTTCATATGTCGCTATTATAAATCTAAAACATATATCGTCAATGAGATCCATGGTCACACATTGGTCGAAACTTTTTCGTCTTTAAACACAGAAGGATATAGAATTAGAATAATAATAACTAATACAAATTTAAAATAAATGATATTTTCTTTTAGCGTGCATCAAAAATGGAAAACACGGCACTTGCAAGGCGTACGGTGACTGCAAACCAGCCATGAACGACTTTAAGAAATATAAAACGAGACCACAGGTCAGAACGCATCGCTATTGTAGTATAACTATAGAATATAACTTGTTAGATAGGAACTGTAAACAACATTTTTGTGGTAATCAGATATGCCAGACAATTTTAAATATGTCGGGTGGTAAGAAAGTAAACAAAAGAAACACATGCGTTCGTCGCCGTGTTTGCTGGGATGATCGATGCTCGTCGCCTGCGCACATGGCTTTGCGCACACGGCTCTGCGCACACGGCTTTGCGCATACAGCTCTGCGCACACGGCTCTGCGCACACGACTGCGCACACGGCTCTGCGCACACAACTCTGTGCTTTGCACACGTACTCCGCTAGATGGCGCACTGTAACACGGTTGCCACATTATCAATTATAATGAACTTTGAGCACTGAGCAAACTCTAAGTTCAATACGGCGTCCCCGCATTGACCTTTTGAGTTTGCTGAATAGCACCAAGTCACATGGACTCCAATCAGAATACGGTGGTTGATTGATGTCGGTCCAGTTTTATGTAAAAAACTTCGCGTAGAAACAATATATATGACATTAACTAGAGACTTGATCCATGTGAGATACAAAACATCCTTTAAAATGGTTTGCGCTTCGCCAAATGATATTACAGCCTTTGAAAAACAGTCGCTTGGCAAAAACCAGAGCTTGAATAAAATATCATTCGCTAGTTTTGCGACATTCCACGATCACTTCTTTAGACAGTGGCATAAAATATTGTGGTCAGATTCCAAGAGTACTCCTGACGTGATGGTCAACATTTATGCAACATAATTATAAATAAACTAAATCCGCATCATTTTTATTTAAAATTTTTACCAAAACACGTATTTATCTGAAAAAAAAATTTTCTAAATTTATTTTTAAAATACAAATTCCGCTACCGGACATCTTTTATAATTAAAGTTCTTTATTCACCTAATACCTTTCAAATGTTAAGTTACATTTCTAAAAATAAAAGACCAATTAGTTCATGTATCAATTTATTTATTCGTATATAGATTTAGGTGGTTTCGTCATAAGAATATAATAAATCGAAGTTTCTGGAATAATTTCAGTTATGCTCTGACGGGACAACGGTGTGCTGCGTGGAAAGGAACAAATATGGCGGACATGCCACGGATCAAGTGTAAGTCGACAAGCTATTTTGAACTTTATTATGTTAACATTTAAGTTTGATTTTTAATTAAAAGTGTAAACTAAGATATATATCTTAACCTGTTAGCTGCTAATGGACGTATATGTCTGAGCTCCTTGGTTGCGTACAGGTCAGGTCTGCTCGAAAAGTAAGCTAAATTACATCGAATCTCCTTGAAAATACAGTTTAAAATCGCTTGCTTTAAATGTACTACATATCACAGGAACATAAACAATAATATAAAATTTATTTAAAAAATATATATCTTTTTTTTCATTAAAAAAATTGTTAGTGTTAGTCATGAAATCCGAAGGTTTGTGATCCCGTATCTAATGTAAACAACTAGATTATTATTGATGATCTTAAATATGGAGCGATTGAAGCCTGCAACCCTTTTATCCTGTACATGAATAATAAAGTTGGAGACGAAGTTGTCGAACAGCGACCACCAGCTTGTAGAACCTCCCACTGGGTGCACTTACAACTTAGGTCAGGGGGAATAGGGAAGTAACGGGGGGGGGGGGTCAAGGAAGTAACTTGACGCAATGTGGAACAATATAGTCACAGTTTAGGCTCGAGTCTCTCATACGGACCCGAGATCTGGTCACCCAGAGAGCAACGGAGAGAGATATGCTCGAAGTTTCTCTGCGAGATCGAATCAAGAACGAGATCCGAAAGAGAACAAAGATCACAGACGTATATCGAAGAGCACGTCAAAAGTGGCAGTAGACGGGGAACGGGGAAATCGAATGCTGTTGGTGCCAAAAGATTGTAAAGTGGCGACCACGAGGTGGTACACGCAGCGTGGATAGGTCTCAGCTAGGTATACCGAAGACACTGTTAAAGTTGCGGAAAACAAGAAGGTTCTGAAGTTATCAACCCCTGGGAACGACCTGAGAGAAATCATTCATTAGAAAACATGACCTTTAATATTTAATGGAATCAGGCGTTATTTTTCGGAAGTCCATCCTAAGTGAGAAAAGGACCAATATTTAGCCCCAAACCCCTAAAGAAGTTCCGTCCCAGCATCTCTCATACAGCCGCTCGTAGACGGAGAGATCCTCGCGTGCCGCCAGCGAAGCCATACATGCCGCTATGGTTTCATCCCACCGACCCTCAACTGTGTCCCCTGGTCACACTTTATCCTTAATATAAACTCCAAACATATATACATATGTAAGAAAAGAACCAATATTTAGCCACTTCCGCACATGCAGTGGTAGTCGTGCAACAAAGTGCACCGCCCGCCAGCCCGCTGATAAAAAAATACGGCAAACAATACGAAACACAACTGCCACCGTCAAATCACTCGACACGTGTTTCACCCCTCTACGGGGCATCTTCAGGAGTTATGTTACACCGACTAGTGCCAAACACAGAGTCTCTCTCTGCATATGCGGAAGTGGCTAGATAATTTTTGCGACGGACAGGGTCTTTTACATTCTTTATTGATTTTTTCACTTTCTTCTTTATTATCTGTCTACTTCTTTCATTCCACAATTTCTCAGTCTTTCTCTTTCTTTCTATTCGCCATACATCCATCCTCAACCACTACATTAAAGGTATCTTTATTTACAATTCTTTATTATCTTTCACAATTTTTATCTTTTATTCTACTTATTGCAATATCTTTATTTACAATTAAATGTAATTTCTTTCTTTACTCTCGTGCTTACTTACTATTTAATTTCATATCTGACAATATTGGAGCATATAACTAAGTTTTATTTCTCTCTATTGCTGTCTTGGCTACCTTCTTGCATGTAGTTAAGGAAGAATTTTCTTACCTCTTCCTCTAACATGATGGAGGTGATGGTCGCCTCAGTCTTCTTGCTTAACCACCGTTTGGAGTCAGATTCCTCCGAATGTGGGACAGTGGACTACCAGGTGGACCATGGTCTGGTCCACGCCCAGTTCACAGAAGCACGAGGGGTCCTCCTTGAGCATTAACCCATGAAGGTACCCAAAAAACCCCTTGTGCCACCTGAAGAGTTGGACCAAGATCGCGTCCACCTTGTTCCAACCATTAAGATGCAAGATTTATCTAGAACATTTATTTGGTATGTTAAAAATTACCAACAATATATTTAATGAAATAATACAAAAGGCGATACGGGCCACGAAACAGGCGGGGACATTTAATTTTTTTCATATACATGATAATTAATTATGGCTATAAAAGCTGTCAAGGGATAAACTACTGATTTATCTGCAAAAAGAATATAATATATACACCAATATCTCGCTTTGGGTCATTTCGTTTTGCGTTTTGTTTCGAAGTTGCGTCGCTGCTTAATTAGTACTAATTGTCACTGTGCGTCGTTAGATTTTCGATGTTGCGTTGTTTTGGGTTCGAGTCTTAAATTTTTTATTAAATTTTCTTTTTTTCTGAAAGATCTCAACACTTTGGTTTCTTATTGCGCCATGCCATCAAAACTCGGGTATTCCCTTTCTAACTAAAAATCAACGCAATTTGAATACAGTTTTATTTTAACTTTGTTTTGCTAATTTTAGAGTTCAGTTTCAATTACGTCGTGTGTTGTGCTTTTTTTTAAAAGAGAATAATAACTTTATATTAATTTTTACGTGTTATTTCTGGTTACAAAAAAGGTAAATATTATTCCAATTTATTTATTGGTCGAGTTATATTGTTTTTGTTTTTTAAATGTTTACTTTGTTCAATTTTCTTTTTAAAAAGTTATATTTTCGTAACCCTGGAACCTGTCTTCGATCTTTACATGGTTTGCTATAGAAAATCTTAATTCACTTTGCGGCGTTTCAATTTGCGTCGTGATTTTTTTGGAACGTAACCACGACGCAAAGTGAGGTATTTATCATTTAATTAAATGTCGTTTCTCTGTTCTTCTCCCCCATAAACATCTATAGGGGATATACCATTATCACCACGCTTTGCAGACAAATTTGTGATCGCAATGTGATATTATGGTACGCAGAGGATGTTCCTGTACATCCTCCTAAAACTTATTTGTGTGCAGTGACAATCCTATATAATTGATATAATAATGTACCATTCACTTCTTTACAGATTATAAAACTATAAACAATCATCCTGTATATATAATTCTGCGATGATGAATATATATCTTCACTATTTCAGTCATCACATGAAGCAAAGCGCCGACAGCTGTGAACCCATCGCGAGTAATTTGACGGCGGCGAAGACGGGACAGAAGGCGTGGGACAGTATGTATCTAGATGTATCTAGATTATCATGGACTCCTATCGTGTTAGATAGACGCCCACTGCAAAGATCAGGACTTTACAAAGATCACAACGGTGATCTTTCATTGCCTTATATCTAATATATAAAATTCTCGTGTCACGGTGATCGAACTTGAACTCCTCTGAAACGGCTTGACTGATTTTTACCAAATTTAATATGCGTATTCAGTAGGTCTGAGAATCGGCTACTATCTATTTTTCATACCCCTAAGTGATAAGGGTTGTTCACCCTTAAATTTTTTTATGACGAAATTTTTTGTTTTTATTTTTTTATGATACAACATACAAAAATACATACAACCCAAAATTTTCACCCCTCTACGATCAACTTTTATTTTTAAATTGAAAATTAAAAATATTTTTTTTGCAAAACAACGTTTGCGGGATCAGATAGTATATGAATATAATTAAAATTTTCTTATTTTAAATTTTATAACCAAAAATATCTTACATGTCTCATGCTTTAATGATGATGATTGGTTTTCCATATTTCAACACTCGAAGGTAAAATCAAGTCTGCCGCATTTGCAATCAAAAAGGTTAATACATCTTGACTCTTATATTTTATATATTTTCATACCGTTCTTTTACGCTATTTATAAGTACAGTTCCATATTAAATCTATATTTATTTTACAAGATATTTATAACGAAAAGGATATTTTAATAATTCAATATATTTTAAATAAAAATATTGACAGACGTATAAATACAAGAAATAAAAATAAACTTGTGATGCATAAGTTATGTCTTGCTAAACAAAACCTTTGTCAGTATGTGTAAGTATATATAATAAAGTTCCACGAGATATCTTACACCTTAGTTTAAAATAAAAAATAAATATTTAAGCATTCAAAGAGGTTTTATCTAATTGAAATGTAATTTAGTTTGTTGTTACATTTACATAGGTGATATTATAATGTGCACAAACATTGTTAAATTTCATTTAAAACAGCAACTATCGTGATGTCCACTATGATGACATAATAGTAGTAAAAAAAGAGATTTAAATGCGATTGTATTCAATATTAATTTTACACATATATATTATACAAAAAAAAAATAGCAAGATATTAAACAACGTCAAACAAATTGATTTTAGCGCCATCTATTGGTTCAGAGTGAACTATTGTTACTAATAATAATTTATGCGTAAATTCTACAACTAAATGTTTCGTAGACCAATTGGCATATTTATTTTCATGGTCCATATTATAATGTAAACATAATTGTTAAATAAGAAAAGGACCAATATTTAGCCACTTCCGCACATGCATTGGTAGTCGTGCAATAAAATGCATCGCCCGCCAGCCCGCTGATAAATGCGTATGCGGCAAACAATGCGAATCACACAACCGCCACCGACAAATTACTCAACACGTGTTTCACCCCTCCACGGGGCATCTTCAGGAGTTATGTTACACCGATTAGTGCCAAACACAGAGATAAAGAGAATGAATCTCGCGGAAGTGGCTAAATATTGGTCCTTTTCTTACTTAGGATGGACTTCCGCGAGGTAACGCCTGATTCCATTAAATATAATTGTTAAATTTAATTTAAAACAGCAACTGTTGAGTTTCTGTCTGTCTGTTAGAGCAGCGCTAGCCGGCGGCAGCTTGCTGCTTGTAATGTTACAAATAATCGACGATACAAAAGCACATGTATATGATTGTTCGAATAAAGAAATTTCTGAATTTAATATTAAAAACATCAGATGAGGTGAGTGTTATTCTTTACTAGAATAAAATGAGAGATGTCGTTTTGCAGAATGTTTAGAATACCAGGAGAAGTTAGTATACCCCTGCAGGGAGAGCAACACGCCATCAGGTGGAATGATACGCCTGGACTTCTGCAACCGGAAACCTGACAGTCTAATCATCGGAGGCGTTGACGCGTACGAGGGGGAGTTTCCTCACATGGTAAGATTTCTCCATAAAAATACGTTCCATGTAGTCCCACCTTTTAGATTCACTTTGGTAAGGTAACTGGCCACTAAAAGGGCATAAGGGTCTTACATACAAATACATTACATAACGTTCTAATGTTTTTATTTATTATTTTATTATATTTATAATATGTATTAAACCTTTTTTGTTATAAGTATATATGTTATATACGTATGTATGTATGTTTAAGTATGTATGTCTATGTATGTTTATGTATATTTATGTTCATTTGTTTGTGAATATGTATTTTTTTATACACGTGAACTACCCTTTATAAGTACTATTATCTTTTCCTTACTATGGTTATCTGTTAGAGATTGCCTTGTGTGATAAGACCGCCCATTGTACTTTTTTGTATATTATTGTAAAACTTATTAAATGTATCTTAACGTGTACAATAAAGAATATTAAAAAAAAAGGTTCTGGGTCGTTGATGGTTTAGGTCTTCACCATCTACTCAGTACAAAGCGGTACAGCATGCCGGTGGAAGCACAGCTCCGCCCTGGATGTAAGTTGGCATAGTTGCGAGTTCCGTAGATGTTCCGAAGACGACCAATTCCACAAAACCCTGTCCTTCCTAGAGAGCAGGGTATCTCGTGTCTGTCAAGAAGATCCCCCTACCCCTTCAGAAGTAAAAAAACTTAATTTCTTTATTCTATTCCCAAGCTTTATTCATGTTTATTCACTAATTCACAAGTAGACAAGGGATTATACAATCAACTATACAGCGCCAAAGAATAAGCGGCGAAGTGTCTAATTAGCAGAACGGTAAATAGAAAACGAAAGCCTACAAACATTAAAATAATAAGCTAATTGCAATGCAAAGCGCGGGAAATTAGTCCACCAATGAGCATACGAGATGGCGCATGGAAGGTGACTGATGACGCCAGCCTTTCGACAGAGCTAACTTACTAGAACCTTCTGCGTAGTATAAATAGGTAGTACACCTATTTAACCACTTATAAAAGTTTTGATAATGTTACAAAGCACGAGTTACAGAACCCTCTAAACAATAAACACGGAACACAAAGATCAAGAAGTGCGGTGAACACGCTTGACCTTAAAGTTATTTATAGATTTTTGTGTACGGTTCTCGGAAATTTTAACCGAGTACTATCTCGAACTTACTAGAACCTTCTCCGTAGTATAAACAGGTGTACTCCCCATGTCGACAGTTCAGTGTTGTTTTTTAAGTTATAATATTAGGATCTACGATCAGTGATACAAAGTGACTATTCGGCAAGTTATTTGAACAGTGATTTTTTGAGCGATTTGAAAGCGTAGTTTGTACTAAGCGAAAGTATACTTTGTGTTGAAGTAGGGTGACCATCTGATTTGTGAATAAAGAACTCCTTGTGAACCAGTGGTGTTTCATTCCACAGAACCTACAGTACGTAACAATATTATTAAGTTTTAGTGTAAACAACATATAAATACAAACAATCTTTGAGTTTATTTGACCAAATTAGCTGAACACATGTAATAGACCAATCTGTTTAGTATATGGTATTGATAAACTTCCAGGCGCTTCTGGGCTTCGCGAATGGAACACAAGACCAGCATTGGGCATGTGGAGGAGTCCTGATCAGCGAGAGGTTTATCGTAACAGCCGCACATTGCAGCTCTAGTAAAGATTAGTGAGTGTCCTTTAGTTATCATCGTCCAGCTGTTGCTTGCCCACTGCTGAACGTAGATCTCCTCTGTTGGTTTCTAGTAGGATGAATTGTATATAAGAAAAGGACGGTGTAACATAACTCCTGAAGATGCCCCGTGGAGGGGTGAAACACGTGTTGAGTAATTTGGCGGTGGCGGTTGTGTGATTCGCATTGTTTGCCGCATACGCATTTATCAGCGGGCTGGCGGGCGGTGCATTTTATTGCACGACTACCACTGCATGTGCGGAAGTGGCTAAATATTGGTCTTTTTCTTACTTAGGATGGACTTCCGCGAGGTAACGCCTGATTCCATTAAATATTTAATTGTATATGTAATAGATATAATTATTATATTCGTAGGATGTTACCTGTTGAACATAGATCACTTCCATTATGTACGGGGGAGGTATATGTTTCTCTGCCTGTATCTAGTCTTCCGACCATCTTAACAATGTCTTCCGTCCTTGGCTGCTCTTATCTGCCTGTGGTCTTCCACTCCAGAACTTCAAATCTCCTGCAGCCACCGGTTCTGGTCAACTTTAAGCCCTCTGATATATATATATATATATATATGTGTATATATATGGAATATGATATTATATTTTAGTATTACAAGAAACATACCAAATTTCATTTATTTATATACATTTGTGCGATTTTTACAAAGGCTGGAAGGTCAAAATGAAATCCGAAGTAGAAGTGTGAATATTATATTTATATATATATGAAAACAATGTTAAACTAATAGAAATCATCTGCCAATCATGCGTCGATAAGTACTGTAGGGCGCCATCTTCCGCCGGATTTATGTAAACAATTATATTTCTGTGGAATCTCCCTTTACTACTTTAAATATCTCTGTTAATTATATTTTATTGCGTAATAATTTTCTCAAAAACCTTTAGTTCCCGAAACCAAAATATTAACGATACATATTCTTACAGTGGTCCAGTGACTGACGCGAAGGTCGGCATCCTGGAGAGATCAGCACCAGCGGACAGCACCAAGCGATACAAGATTAGCAGGATCATAAAGCATCCTCAATACAAATCTCCCTTCAAGTACAATGACATCGCACTGCTAGAAACGGATAGAGAGTAAGTAGTAGTATATATATATATATATATATATATATAAGTTTATATATATGTGTGTGTGTGTGTATATATGTAGTAATCGTGATGCAAGGATTGTATTTTAAAGTCTTTCGTGGGGCACAAATATTTATTTTCCAAAAAAAAAACTCCTAACCTAAACTGCGCATGCTCCATCGTCGTTCAACCGTCGTCTGTCTCCCTTCCTCTCACACACCTCTCGCTTGCACCATTTGACGTTCCTATTCACGCATGCTAATACGTTCCATTCCACACACACACATATACACACATACATACACATATACGTATATATATATATACACATATATATATATAAAAGACATTCAAGTTTCAAACTAAAAATATCTGCACTGAAGATATATTTTCATTTGCTTAATTATATAAACATAACTGTCACCTTTGAGTGAGGCTTGGTTCTTGCAGTGGGCGACCATCGTCTGAAAGAAATAAAAAGAAGCAGTCAGCTAATACTAGCTCGGAATGCTGTTCTGTTACTTCGGCTAGAATCTCAACACTTGCTCTATTTAAATTAAAATTTAAGAATATTATGTATATTATTATATCTACAAAGTATATGAGTCAAATTAAGTAATGATCAAACAAAATCTCTTGAATATTGTAAAAGATCTATTTAATAAAATACTTATATTATAATGTTTAATAAAACACTGCAGACGATGGTAGGCTGTACTTTACCTGACATTAAAGGTCCTGAAAGACAGAAACAAAATTTTTGTGATATATAATTATTTATTTTTTAGAGCACGTAATTTATACGCACATGCATGATTTTAACTCTTAATAGCCTACTTACAATTTGAATATCAATCTTTTAAACCGAATGTTCACATTACTATTAGTTTTTTTATAGGTTGGCTGTACGAATTTTACTGTTGTATAATATTCTTTCCAACGAAATTTAAAAAAAAAACTATTTTTCCCTTCATCTAGACCCTCAAGCAAACACAGTAATATTAAAAAAATCACTTTCGTAAATCAGGCTACTAAGGGTTTGTAGTGATCTCACTACCACTAGTCACTTTATTTAAATTGTTATTTGTCAAAATTTTTATTTACATTTATTTTAATAAAAAAGATTTTATTTACATAAACCTAAACACCTAAATTAATTTCAATTGTATCTACTTATAATTGTATATATGTATTCAATAAATAAATATTCTAGGGTCAAACTGACATTGTACGCAACATTTATTTTAGCAGTCTAGCTGCGACATTTGCTTGCCGGCCGGCTATGTAGGTCAGGGCCCGCCGCGCCCGCGCAACCCCCGCTCACGCAGTGCAGCGGCTGCGCCGGCGCGGAATCCAGTCCCGGTACGATTTTGACGCGGAGCGCATGTCAGTTTGCCCCTCAACTTTCTCGCATAAATACGTTGGTTTTAGTATAAGTTTTCCCATTCTGCCCTCGCACCTTCTATTCTTTTAAAAAGCTTGCTACGTACCCACGCACGCACGCTTGAGTGGTGACCACCTTTGGAACAAATGGCGAATGAGGAGAACAAGAACAAAGGATCGAATGAACACGGAATTTCGGGTACGTCTTCTGGTGGATCTAGTGAGATAGCCGCATTGACCCGACAAATACAAGCATTGACGGAAAAAGTCGACCGTATGTCGCGGTCAAAGTCAAAAAATCGGAATTTCTCAAAACGTCGAGGTCGTTCATCAGCATCATCCACTAGGTCTCACTCAAACTATAGAAAGTTCCCAATCTGTTGGTACCATAGCAAGTTCGCGGACTCAGCAAATAAGTGTGTCAAGCCCTGCGATTTTACGGGAAACGCAAAAGGCAGTCGGTGATGGCGGCCGACGACTGCCCGACTACCGGTCGCCTATTCGTCACGAATAAACGAACTAAACTACAGTTACTAGTCGATACAGGAAGTGACTTGTGTGTGTTTCCCCGTAAATATTTAAAACAATATCGCTCAAAAACAAATTTCGAGTTGTGTGCTGCGAATGGCTCAATTATTCACACTTACGGTTTTTACAACTTAGTGCTTAATCTAGGCTTGCGCCGTGACTTTTCGTGGAATTTTATTGTAGCTGACGTTACGAGGGCGATAATAGGCGTTGATTTCCTTTCACACTACAATATTATGGTAGATGTACGAAACCAGCGACTCATCGACGGCGTCACAACGCTCGCGACTGTAGCGTCACCCGCGAATACTAACGAGAGTATTTCTTCGGTGAAGGTGATATCTGGTCACTCGGTGTATCACGACATACTTGCCAAATTCCCTGAAGTCACTCGTCCACACGGCGTTCATCGCACACTGACTCACAACACAGTTCACCACATCCGCACTACACCTGGGCCACCGGTCTCTTGCACACCACGCAGGCTTGCGCCTGATAAACTTAAGATTGCCAAGTCGGAGTTTGAGGCGATGTTGCAGAACGGTACCTGCCGTCCTTCGAAGTCTGCATGGGCTTCACCCCTCCACCTAGCCCCCAAGAAGGACAACGGGTGGCGTCCTTGTGGGGATTACCGCATGCTGAATGCCCGAACTGTACCCGACAGGTACCCCATCAAACACATACACGACTTTTCCCATTGTTTGTCAGGTTGCACAATCTTTTCTACCATTGACCTGGTAAAAGCCTACAACCAGATCCCCGTGCATCCGGATGACATCGCGAAGACAGCCATCACGACGCCGTTCGGTCTGTACGAATTTCCTTATATGACGTTCGGACTTCGTAATGCCGGACAGACGTTTCAGCGCTTCGTCGATGAGATGCTACGGGGCCTGGATTTCACCTACGCTTACCTGGACGATTTTCTTGTATTTTCTAGGGACCAGAAGACGCACGAAGATCACTTGCGACAACTTTTCGCCAGGCTGAAGCAGTACGGCATGGTCGTCAATACGGCCAAATGTGTGTTTGGCGCGCCAGAAGTCACTTTTTTGGGCTATCGCATTTCAGGTAAAGGTACCACACCGCTGCCGGCGAAGGTTGAGGCGATCAAGGTTTTCCCTGTCCCTAAAACAGTGAAAGAACTTCGTAGGTTCCTCGGGATGGTAAACTTTTACAGAAGGTTCATCCCAAGTGCAGCTTCACAACAAGCTCCTCTTAACGCGCTTCTCACAGGATCAGTGAAAGGCTCACATCCTGTTGATATCACTGGACAGTCGCTCGAGGCTTTTGAGACATGTAAAGAAGGCCTATGTCAGGCCGCCTTGCTGGCTCATCCCAGCTGTGACGCTAGATTAGCGCTTGTCACCGACGCGTCCGATAAGGCTATTGGCGCCGTCTTGCAGCAGCAGTCGAGGAACGATAGGTCGTGGGAGCCACTAGCATTTTTCTCTCGTGGGCTGAGTTCTTCTCAGCAAAAATACTCGCCCTACGACCGAGAGCTGCTCGCCGTATATGAAAGTATAAAATACTTTCGCCACATGCTCGAGGCCCGAGTCTTCACGGTCTATACAGACCATAAGCCGCTGATTTACGATTTTCACAATAGGAAAGAAAACTGCTCGCCCAGACAGTTCCGGCACCTGGATCTGATCGCGCAGTTTACCACCGATATACAGCACATATCCGGTAAAGACAATGTGGTGGCCGATACCCTCTCGCGAGTTGTAGAAATTTCCCAGCCAGTAGATCCGGAGCAGCTGGCAGTCGCTCAGCACTCCGATCCAGAGCTTACTCAACTCGCAGAAGGCTCCACGTCACTGTGCCTGAAAAAACTTAAGGTTCCAGGCTGCAACACGGAGCTGTTCTGCGACGTCAGTACCAACGTGGTACGGCCCTTCGTCCCCAAGATGCTACGGAGACGGGTATTTGAGAGCCTTCATTCTCTCAGTCACCCCGGGGCTAATGCAACAGCCAAACTAGTCTCCGAGCGTTACGTGTGGCCAGAGGTAAAAAAAGATTGCAGGAGCTGGGTGCGAACGTGTTTAGCGTGTCAGCGTTCGAAAATTACACGCCACACAAGCGCTCCCGTTGGCACCTTCAAACTTCCTGCAGCTCGTTTCAAGTTCGTCCATATCGACCTGGTAGGACCATTGCCTCTGTCACAAGGTTTTAGGTATTGTCTCACCGCCATCGACCGCTTTACGCGTTGGCCTGAGGCAATTCCTTTGGCAGATATTTCAGCCGAGACAGTGGCACGAGCCCTACTCAGTGGCTGGATATCCCGATTTGGTTGTCCTGCTGACATAGTTACCGATCGTGGCAGGCAGTTTGAATCCGCGTTATTTAAGAATCTTTCACGCATTTCTGGATTCAACCACCGCCGTACCACTGCCTATCATCCGGCCTGCAATGGTCTCGTGGAAAGATTCCATCGACAGTTGAAGTCTGCCATAGTCTGTCACGGTGATGTGAATTGGGTAGAATCTCTCCCGCTTGTTTTGTTGGGTGTTCGAAGTGCCTACAAGGAAGACCTGCACGCTACCTCAGCCGAGCTAGTATATGGCGAACCACTACGCCTGCCAGGTGAATTTTTTGACTCAAAGGCCGACTATACCCTAGACTTGATGGAGTTTACGTCAAGACTACGGAGTATAATTCAGAGCTTGAAGCCTTCACCTGCAGCTCGCCATAGTGGTACGCGTCCGACGTTCGTTTTTAAGGAGTTAGCCACTTGCAGTCACGTATTCTTGCGTGACTGTACTGTCGGCGGTACCTTAAAACCCGCGTATACCGGACCGTATGAGGTGCTTCAGCGTGACGATAAAGTTTTCGCTATCCTGGTCAATGGTAAAAAAGTCACAGTATCGGTAGACCGAGTTAAGCCCGCTTACATACTACGTGACACAGACACCACTCCATGCACACCTACT
This sequence comes from Battus philenor, assembly GCF_028537555.1. NCBI lineage: Eukaryota > Metazoa > Arthropoda > Insecta > Lepidoptera > Papilionidae > Battus > Battus philenor. The sequence continues at coordinate 253,315 of NW_027181692.1, read as the reverse complement.
AAACACACAACACACACAGCAACACATTCAACTAATTTCACTCTTACAACACAGACACAATCACATGACACACGCAAACACGATACAAAAACACATGTGACACGCTCAGGAAACCAGAGCTCACCAGATCCTGAGAAAAATACTCACACTACGCGATCTGGACGGAAAGTAAGGTTTCCTAACTATTATCGCCCTTGACGGTCTCAAGGGGGGGCTGATGTAGTGATCTCACTACCACTAGTCACTTTATTTAAATTGTTATTTGTCAAAATTTTTATTTACATTTATTTTAATAAAAAAGATTTTATTTACATAAACCTAAACACCTAAATTAATTTCAATTGTATCTACTTATAATTGTATATATGTATTCAATAAATAAATATTCTAGGGTCAAACTGACATTGTACGCAACATTTATTTTAGCAGTCTAGCTGCGACATTTCCTTGCCGGCCGGCTATGTAGGTCACGGCCCGCCGCGCCCGCGCAACCCCCGCTCACGCAGTGCAGCGGCTGCGCCGGCGCGGAATCCAGTCCCGGTACGATTTTGACGCGGAGCGCATGTCAGTTTGCCCCTCAACTTTCTCGCATAAATACGTTGGTTTTAGTATAAGTTTTCCCATTCTGCCCTCGCACCTTCTATTCTTTTAAAAAGCTTGCTACGTACCCACGCACGCACGCTTTAGGTTAAAGACAGCAAAACGTCGGTAAAACAGTACCACGTATATGAGGCTTCTTGACTAGCGCCATCTAGTAGACATTAAGAGACAATATGATAAAACAGTTCTATGGAATCACCAAATACATATATGTACATATATATATTAAATATTATTGAGTGTACATAAAAAAAATTCAAAAATAATACGAACAAGAAAAATGGAATCTTTATCCGTATGTAAACAAATATGTTTTGTACAGTTGGTTTTGTTATTCATTCCTAAGACATTATAAACAAAATAATCACTATGTAATACGAAATATTTATTAATCTATTCGAATGCCACGTTTAATTTTATTAATAAAGAATAAAGCAGTGGTTGCCCAGCGGTGGAGGACTGGGATGATAGTAGATCGCGGGATTGATTTCCAAGATATAATATACAATTCACACATTTGTGCAATAATTATATAGGATTGCTTCTGCTCACAAAACAAGCTTCAAGATGCAGCAAGTGTCTGCCAAGTGTGGCGATTGTGGTATATCCTCCCTTAATAGATATACAAGAGAGATTCTGGTCTTACAGGATAGCGCTGGATCACCAGACGGTCCCCGCGTGCCTATACACGGGCCATCCGGTCAACGACACCAGCGCCCTGGTGACAGGATGGGGAACTAAAGTCTTCCGAACGGACAAAGTTTCAAACGTACTACAAAAGGTAACAACAAAGTCTTTTTTTATGGCCCCCGCCATTGGGAGCCTCTCGTACCCCCTATCTTGTGTAGGACAGGGACTATTCAACATTATTTAATTTTTTTACATATTTTTTTATTTTCATTATCGTCTTTCATACATCGTATGATCTTTCGTTCTTTTCATTCTTGCCACAATTCTTCTGTCATTCCCTTTCGCTCTGTAACGCCTTTCATACATCCCTCATTACTCTTTTACATTTTTATTATTTTATTTCTATATAGGATTATTACAATATCACTTGGTTTTATATTATTTTTTTTTGATTTTTTGTTTAAAATTTTTGTACCTTTAATTCTATCTATTACTATACAACAACAAAGTCTTTAGACATATATCCATCTCATTATTTCTCTACAGAGTGAGTGAAGGGAATATATAAATTGATTTATCTTTAATGTATACTGGGAAAAACCGTCTAGTTAGGTAAGTCCTTATATGAGTTCGAAAAGCACCGGAACGTCTAGTTTAAAGTACCCTAGTATCCGAAGTCAAAGTTTGTCCAATGTGTGTTCCCGGTGATGACGTACGGATGTGAGAAGTAATCGATGATAAAGGTTTACATGAGTAGGCTCAATATCACCCAGAGTAAATAACATCCGCAGAAGATCAAAGGCATATACGTAGCTCAAAGAATTGCTTGTTTGAAGTTGGTGGGACAACTCGCACCTGACAGACATTTGGGCCAAAAGGCAAGGCGATCATTAGCTGGTTGACTAAGTGGATTGACGATATAGTGAAGGTCGCGGAGCTTTTGCTCTTTAGATCTTTATGGAGGCCTATATCTAGCATATGTCAGCTGAAAAGAAAACTCTTAATTGATATTAGCGCCATCTATGTGCTACGAAGATTAATACTTAAAGATGAATTTCGTGAATATTTATACACCTATACCTCGCTTTGCGTTTTTTTCGGAGTTGCGTCGCTGCTTAATTAACACTAATTTTCACTGTGCGTCGTTAGATTTTTGAGGTTGAGTTGTTTTGGGTTCGAGTCTTTAATTTTTTTTATATTTTTTTTTTTACAAAAGATGGTAGCACTTTTGTTTCTAATTGCGTCATGCCATCAAAACTCGGGGATTCCCTTTCTAACTAAAAATCAACGCAATTTGAATACAGTTTTATTTTCACTTTGTTTTGCTAATTTTAAGAGTTCAGTTTTAATTACGTAGTGCGTTGTGCTTTTTTTAAAAGAGAATAATAAATTTATATAAGTTTTTACATGTTGTTTCTGGTTACAAAAAAAGTAAATATTATTCCAATTTATATATTGGCAGAGTTATATTATTTTTGTTTTTTAAATATTTACTTTGTCAGTTTTCTATTTAAAAAGTAGTATTTTCGTGGCCCTGGAATCTATCTCCGATATTTACATGGTTTGTTGTAGAAAATCTTAATTCACTTTGCGGCGTTTCAATTTGCGTCGTGTTTTTTTGGAACGTAACCACGACGCAAAGTGAGATATTGGTGTAGATGTATTAAATGGTTGGTGGATGGTGGAAAAATGTATTTCTTTAATTTAAGATTTCTAATACCAGAAAAATTTTGTTTATATCAATTTATAGACGCTACTTTAACAAAATGTTATTACGAAATTCAAACAACACTTACAACCGCTATTATTTAGTTATAAAATTTTGAACTCAAATGTTTAAAATATATATTAAAAGATGGGTTAGGTTATTCAATTAATATTTATTTTAACGCGTATGTTAATAATTTTGGTACGTATTCATTATCACTACTGCAAGCATTATTTTGATTTAAGCTTGATTAAAATTAATCAAATATTGAAGCTATTAAAAGTATGTTTATTAATTTCAAATTAAAATTTTGTAATTAATTGTATAAAAATTGTAAATAGTGACATCTATCGCATCTGTTAGAACTTAATCAATCGACTTTTAGAACTAAAAACATTACGCTTAAAATTGTTTATAGCGCCATCTATGGGAGAAGTAAGATAATAAAACGAGTAATTCTTTTTAGGTTACCCTTCAGAAATTCTCTGACGAGGAATGTTCAGTATTCTACGGTCCGGGCACACCTGGGACGCGACTCATGAAGAAGGGATACAACAGCACCACGCAGATTTGCTTCGGCGATTGGCACAAGGCAAAAGATAGCTGCAATGTGAGTACTTACAGGCAAAAATATTTCAGTTGGCCAAACATATTTAGATGATTTTCGGAATGTTTTTTAACATAACAGGATTAGAAGACCATTCATTTGAATATACGCCATATTGTCTGTCTGTACGGAGGGATTTGTTACGAAAATTGTAAAACCAATTGAAAAACTTTAATATTTTTAGTCGACATTTTTTTAAGAAAGTTTCTAAAGCGACAACAACTAACTCCATACATTACTTTGTGCTACAAAACTAGGAGCATTCGTATTTTATATACCTTTCTCTGTCGAACACATCTTTCACCTCACACAAGATTTGTTAACATTGTTTTAAGTGGTATCACTTCTCTCGTTTTAATTTTAACACCACGAGACTGTCTCCTAAATTTCAATGGAAATAAATATTTGAAACTTCTTCCTCAAAATTACAGCTGTTTCATTCAACAAACGTAACAGCAGAATGGGCGAAGGCCAGGTCATATAGCGCCATCCATTAGGAGGACATATAGCTTTGTCAGCGCTGCATCCAGGTCGGTTTCACCTGGTGCTATTATAAATATGGAGGCGAGGATATTATGTTCAGCAGTTGACGTCGAAATGTTGGAAAGATGATGTTGATACAATGTGGTCAATTACTCAAGAGTTCAGCAGAGGTAGCACCGTGCACCATACCCTGGACAACAAGTCATCTTTGTCATTTTAGGCACCAGTAACAAGACACATTTGATTAACAAGTGTTTTTCATTCCAGGGCGACAGTGGAGGTCCTGTCCAAGTGAAGCACCCAAACATCTACTGCATGTATTCCGTTCTTGGAATAACTTCCTGGGGAAGGGAGTGTGGTCATCCAGGGCAGCCGGCGATATACACCCGGATATTGGCCTATGTGCCATGGATAGAGAGTGTCGTGTGGCCAGACACCGTCTAGATTTAACTAGACTTGTAAATAAAATAGTAATAATAAACGGAGACACTGACAATTTTTAAATAAAAATAACAATAATAGACCAATGGAATTTATGCAATTCATTTTACCCTAAGACCTATGCCCAACAGTGGACGTGATGATTATAAATCTACGTTCTGTAAATTAAAAAAAAATATCAAGAATTTATTTCACTATGTAAAAATATTTTAAACAAAGCCGGCGGGCGAGTATAGTGTTACGTTCATACGAAATTCAAAATGTTTATAAGTGTCAGCACTTTAAAAATCTTTCACCTATTTCCAATAATCCTGTAAAAATTTACCGACATGTAAACACATTCTTACCTATTTATATCTAACCAGATGAGGTGAACATTTAGTATTTACTTTTAGTTGTAAATACAACCAGATATGGATATTTTACCCATGAAGACTGCATCATAGTCTCTGGTCTCAAAGACCGACGGTAAAAGCGTACAGAGGAATGTTAAATAATTAATGCACAAAGTGTGAATAATAGAAGATTGTTTGCGGTAAAGCAAGGCATAGGTGTCCACAAAGCTATTTATTGGGTTTATACCACAATCGCCACACTTGGCAGACGGGTTAGCGATTGCAGTGTGGTTTTATGGTACGAAGAAGGCGCTGTTGCTCATCCTATGAAGATTTGTCTGTGAACAGTGGTAATCCTATATAATTAATGCACAAAGTGTAAATAGTATAAGGTTGTATGACGAGAAACGAACTCGACCTGTGACCGCCAGTCCTGTACCGCTGGACTACCACGGCTCATTACTAAATTAATACCGACTAAATACGATCGGTGCAGGTTTAGTATCTCTGGCTTTTAAAGCTTCCGTCGGATTTGCGAATAAATATACCGATAACAGACGTATTGTAACAGGTGGCGCAAAAGTAATGTCATCATTTGAACTGGCAGCCATTTTGTTGTCTACTAAAAAGAGTTCTGTTATTGAACCCTCTGTTGTAATTCGAAAATCATATATATATATATACATACATATATATGTGTATATATATTTACATATATATACATATATTTATACACACACACACACACACACACATATATATATATATATATATATATATATATATATATATATATACTAGCTGATCCCGCAAACGTTGTATTGCAAAAAAAATTAGAGTTTTTAATTAACAAATAAAAAATAGGGGTTGATCGTAGAGGGGTGAAAATTTATGGTTGTATGTATTCTTGTATGCTGTATCATAAAAAAATAAAAACAAAAAATTTCGTTAAAAAAAATAATTTTTTTTTTTAAATGTGAACAACCTTTATCACTAAGGGGTATAGAAAATAGATAGTAGCCGATTCTCATACCTACTGAATACGCATATGAAATTTGGTAAAAATCGGTCAAGCCGTTTCAGAGGAGTTCAAGTTCGAACACCGTGACACGAGAATTTTATATATTAGATATATGTATGTGTATATATATGGAATTTGATATTATATTTTAGTATTGTAAGAAACATACCAAATTTTATGTTATTAAATATATATATATATATATATATATATATATATATGCGCTTCAATTATTTAATTTATGTAAATGCGTTTCTCACTACAGTATAGTAAGTTCTTACTTCACTTGTAAGTACGGAGTGACCTGAGGGATCCCAGGAGGACCTTCACCTGTACTCTCACACGCGTTTAAAATTCGAGAGTGCTCGAGAGAGACTTTAACTAAATCATTTGGTTACTTATGTAGAGATTTACTGCTCCGAAACGTGGTCACGTACTTCGATTCTCATTGGGAAAGTTGCAGCAGCAATCGGCAAAGTATACAACACTCCGAATGGCAGTTATGGTCTTAAATTTCTTCGGTCGAGACCACAGACTGTCAAGCGTGTAGCACATCCCCACCACAAGGTGTATACACGACCTACCCCCCATCTTGCGCATCTTCATCAGTCTGGACTAATTTTGTATACAGAGAGCCAAGACTTCTTTCCCTAAACCTATCTTCGACGGCTTCCTCAGAACAGAAACTTCCAAGATCTCAGCCTAGTCCATCTCTCTTGATAAAGAGTTTATAGCCTTCGTATAGTATCTGTCCAAAATAGACATAGACGACCTCCTCTACAACCTTTTGCCGTACAGCCTGCGGTATATCGAAGCGCTTTATGATTGCGGAGAATTTTGTGCTTCTCGATGCTTTTAATGCGGAATTTAAATAAATTCCCCTCCACTTTAACTTATAACCTATATATAATAGCCTCCCTGATAGGCGAAAAAGAAACTAGGAAAGAATTCCTCGCTTGTTGCAAGAAAATAGTTAAAAACGTAATACAAAAAAATAAAAATCCAAATATACAACAATATATATTATAAGAAATGTGATAAAATGTGATAAAATAAAACTCAAATGTGATATATAATGTATTATAGAAAATAAGTAAAAATGTAAAAAGAAAAGAGGAAAGAATGATAGATGAACAGAGCAAAAGGGGACCGAAAGAGAAAGTAAAATATGAAAGAAGAGAGAGAAAACAAAAAATCATGTGAAAAATTAAATTGCAAATAAAGTCCCTGTCCCACCATAAATAGGGGTACGAGAGGCCCCCAATAGCGGGGGTCATAAAAAAAAACTTATTACCTTATTCCCGACCGTCTTGTCCTTGTTTCGCAAACTTACACTACGCCACAACCACAAAACTAAACCTACATTTACATGGGTATACTCCTTCTTCAAATGTCTTCGTTGTAATTGGAATATTCAGAGTAAATTTTATCACGGACCTGTTTCCGTGAGTTCAATTTAGATGAACCTGCATAAAGTCCAAACCTAGCAGCAATTTCAATCACATCAAGTTCAATACGCGACAATAACAAGAGGTCAGATTTTTCAAATGATCACGTCGTGCTCACAAAAATGGATCAAGAAATCCATGTCGAATGCCTATAATTAGACTAATTAAAATAAATGCATTATTAGTTTTGCAAAACTATTGATTAGTACGTGGAAAAAACTAAAGAATTTATATCTTAATGAACGAGAAATGAAAATAAAAAGTCTTTTAAAATTTCATAGGACTTTTTTGGCAAGAAAAATAAATTAATTTTTGTAACACATTTTCTTTCCACACCGAACAATTGACTCTAGATATCTACAGCTAGAAGACAATGGAAGTAGACCGCATTTTTATTACCAGGATCTATGTGCCTTTGTTTTTACATGCATGTTACATTGTTGACTAAGTCTTAATCTATTTTAACGACGCAACAACAATGTCCAGTTTGATATTACGTTTCGTGCGACAACTTCCTCGTCCCTACTCCACATTGCCATCATCAGGTTGTGCGCCAGTTGATGAACCTTCTGATCGCATCTTGAGTCTCGTGTGACGTGATATTGCTACCACCATGAATACTGTTATACAGCCTGAAGGTGTCTGTTGTTTAACAACGTTAACCTCAAATATTTAATGGAATCAGGCGTTACCTCGCAGAAGTCCATTCTAAGTAAGAAAAGGACCAATATTTAGCCACTTCCGCACATGCAGTGGTAGTCGTGCTACAAAGTGCACCGCCCGCTAGCCCGCTGATAAATGCGCATGCGGCAAACAATGCGAATTACACAACTGCCACTGTCAAATCACTCAACACGTGTTTCACCCCTCCACGGGGCATCTTCAGGAGTTATTTTACACCGATTAGTGCCACTCTGTGTTTGGCACGACTACCACTGCATGTGCGGAAGTGGCTAAATATTGGTCCTTTCTTACTAACGTTGATCTCCTCTGCTCCTGAGCCTTCTTGAACCTGCCTCTGTACTTTAATATTAGCTAGTAAGTTAGGTTCAGGGTGTTTTTGTTTCGGGATATTCACCCCAGAATAAGAACGTCTACTCAGGAAGTTCACCACCTCCTTGGACGAAGACATATCCTTATACAGACTGTTTCCATCATCTGTTCTTTTGCACATATAAATGCATGCGTCGATCAATGAACAAACACCAGCTGAAATCATCGTCAACAGGAAGGGGAATCCCACACAAATATAATTGTTTATATACATCGGACGATAGATGGCGCTCTACAATACACCTCGAAACGTGATTGGTTGGCTAGTTTTTATTAGTTGAACATTGTTTTCATAGTTTTAAATCGGTATAAAAAATCAGGCTTCGTATTTTTATTGCCTTCAAGATATACTAGCTATATGAACAATCCCACAAATCTATAGTTATATATAAATAAATTATATTACTAACATACTTAACTATACCGCATGTGTAGATTGTGAGCAAAGTCGGGAAGCAAGAACAGTGTATATGGACATATTCAAAGTGCTTTCACTAAATATTAATAAACGTTCTGTGAATTGTTCGCTAATGTAGAAGCTATGTACAGAAGGACCATTTGAGAAAGAGTGTTTAGTTATAAAATAAACCATCCGCTCATTGTTGCGGGGTCGAGATGAAATCGCTTGTGCATTCACCCGTCTCTGTCCGTATTTAAATTTATTTTATACACTTATTATATCGAGTTAACATTTAATAAATATAAAATATAATTATTCAACATTGGAAGTTTTAACAACCGTATCTGACAGCTGTACTCTTTTAAATGTCCTGTGGAAGGTCTACCTGACTTCCAACAGGTGATGGAGTTGTATGGCTCAATGACCTTCCGTATATCACCAAGAACACATTAACGATTTAATAATTTCTCTGGATGCCTGATTTATGGGGTCCTATATTACATGAATATGGATCTAGCATAAACTACACCTGGCTGCGTTGGGTAATATCTAGCAAGTACCAGAGCTGCGGTACCTCGCCAGATGCTAGCAAGCTACCACTAACGGTAGCTTCTAACAGTGTATTTAATGGAATCAGGCGTTACCTCGCGGAAGTCCATCATAAGTGAGAAACGGACCAATATTTAGCCACTTCCGCACATGCAGTGGTAGTTGTGCAATAAAATGCATCGCCCGCCAGCCCGCTGATAAATGCGTATGCGGCAAACAATGAGAATCACACAACCGCCACCGCCAAATTACTCAACACGTGTTTCACCCCTCCACGGGGCATCTTCAGGAGTTATGTTACATCGATTAGTGCCAAACACAGAGTAACTCTGTGTTATCAGCGGGCTGGCGGGCGGGGCATTTCGTTGCACGATTACCACTGCATGTGCGGAAGTGGCTAAATATTGGTCCCTTTCTTACTTCTAACAGTGTAATCACCCACCAAGTGGCCAGTCAGACTTTTTTTGGTTTCGGGGGGAAATCTTCCGGCGTTCAAGATGCCCCGCCTCTGGGGGGAGGACAGGGGTATGTGGGATTGCTACCTACTAAGCCCCCCCCCCTCCGGTGTTCGCCCTCTGCGCTATACGGGGGACTGCGGTATCTCCCAATCAGGTATCGCCACGCCGTGGCCAGTCACAGACTAAGGTAAGTGAATGAACATGTCCGATATCTGGAGTTGACCATAAAGCCACTACGAATCCAATACCAATGACCAGGACCCAGCATACGCAGGCGGGCTACTGGTACCCATAGAACTCTAGTCCAAACAACCAGACCCATAGTTGCGGCTGCAAACTGACTGAAGCCAAGTGTCTCTTCAGCGGAATGGAATGGTCGTGAATAAATTGACAATTAAAGTGACGCCATTGTCATATATTTGTTTGCCAAAATTTACGTAAATACATTCAGCAGTTCCTACAACAATCTCCCTTCTTGCTTTTTACTTCGATACCTTTATCTTTACTGCGCCTCGCACATAACCTGGATCCTTTCTTGGTAACAGGCGCCGGTCTTCTGTCTTTGGACCTTTTCCCTCTCTTACTCTTGTACGAGGACCTGCTCGATTTGGGTGACGCTCTCTTCTTCCCTTTACGCTTACTTCCTTTTATTTCCACCTTCTCCGGCGGCGGCTGCTTCCTAAAACGTCTCAAGTAGCACATGATCTTCCTGTATATCTTCCCAAAGGTCAGCGGATCGGGTGGGCAGCTGAGGATGTGGCAGATGCACTCGTCGCACGGACCCTGCCCGTCCCTGAGCTTCTTCAGAGACTTGCGGTCGAGCTTTTTAAGTTCCTCGTAACTCATCTTATATCACGATCAGCATTCTCTCCTGGAAAGATACATACAGATAAAATTCATTCATTCAAAGTTTGTTAAATTGTAACAGGACTTTTGTTTGTCGGCAAAAATATTAAAAACTCTATTCCTAGTTGTCGTCATAAAAAATAAATAAATCACTTGTGACAAAGTGTATTTATGTACAATAAAATACCACAAATAATTTCAGATCTGCCACTGGAGAGTATCAAAACCAAAACTAAAGAAATATTATTAAACAAAAGTATATGATTGCATCCAAGAGAACTGCGCTGATGTCAATGCATGGTTGCATGTCGTCGCTTTGTGCAACTGTATTTGCAAAGAGCAACTGCTGAGCTTCTGCCTGTTCAGCAGAACTGCCTGTCGAGCTGGTAGCTTCCTGACAACAATGCCAACATTTTATTGGCGACTCGAAGGTACTTGTAACTGACTATTCGAATAAAGAATATTTTGATTTTAAACTCTTATTGATTGAAATCTTTTTATTTCATTCTTGACTCTACTCTGCTTCGCAAGGTGTTATAGTTGTGGAGAAGAAACAGGAAGAAACAACACAACAACACATGTTTTAATAAAATTTAACACAGATGTGTACATATATACTTTATCAGATATAGCCTGAATGCAATCGAAACAATCAGGCGACATCGCTGCCAAGGATTCGTGTCATTTAAATATTAATAATAAGCCTTTTCCGTCAATTTACTTTTGTTATGGTTTTTAAATTTTATATATCTTAGCCCAATAATCCTTTTCGTATTTTTATAAGGAAATGTAATTTCATTGAAACCAATTTTTTTAACGTTTAAATAAAAAAAATAATATAAATTGATAAGAAATCTTATCGGCCAGCCATTAAAAATAGTTTTAGACGTGTATTTAATGCAATCACATAAAATAAAGTCAAATCATTATGGATTTATTACGGAACCGCTAAATCGTACAACCATTATATTTTATATTCGTAGTCTATACCTATAAACACACACACACAGACACATATATATATATATATATATATACATAAATGTACATATAGTTCAAATGTCGAATAACGTAACTATCTTTTTTGCATGTAATAAATATATATAAGTGCACAATGCCTGTATATATATATACAGGCATTGTGCACTTATTATAATTATATATATATATATATATATATATATATATATATATACATAAGCAATGGTAGGCGGGTTCAATTCCCGAGATACAATCTTATATAATTAACAATTTGTGCATTAATTATATAGGATTGCAACTGCTCACAGAGAAGTTTCCAGAGGATGAGCAGCAGCGTCCCCTGCGTACCATAATACCACACTGCGATCGCCAACCTGTCTACCGAATGTGGCGATTGTGGTATTTCCTACCATAGATATCTTTATGCCTATGTCTTGCAGGGAGCATGGCCTGAAACGACAAGAATAATTTGCCTGATAATTTCTTTGGCTTGCAAAACCAAAACAGTTTAGTATTAATAGTATAATATCCTTGTAATATTAAACAACTAGCTGATTCCGAAAACGTTGATTTGCAAAAAAAAATGAAGTTTTTTTTAAATTAACAAATAAAAAATAAGGGTTGATCGTAGAGGGGTGAAAATTTAGGGTTGTATGTATTTTTTATGCTGTATCATAAAAAAAATAAAAACAATGAATTTAGGGGTGGACCACCCTTAACATTTAGGGGGATGAAAAATAGATATTTTCCGATTGTTCAGCCTGGTCGATGTGCGCGTTGAGATTCACGAAAATCGGTCGAGTTCAATCACGCACATCGTGACACGAGAATTTCATATATTAGATTGTTAATAATTAAGGAATAATAATTGCATGCCAACTTTTAAAATTAGATTGAAGTACATGTCTTATTTTTGAGTTTCAAAAATTCATTTTTTTCATACAATAGCGTATGTCTATAGCCGTAGACCAGTGATTCCCAAAGTGGTCTACATCGACCCCTAGGGGTCTATGACAACCTGCAAGGGGTCTACGTCAGCGAAAAAAATTTGGGGGTCCATGAAATGAAAATGGGGGTCCACGATAGTGGATCACAACAGTCTGATAGTACCTATTTACTTACATCATACTATCTTATAATATCAAAACATTTACATTATTTATAAAAGTACCTATGAAGTAAAAAAATTATTATATATGTTTATAAAATTGTGTAAGTTGCAGGATGTTGGTATTCGCTTTGTGGTCGCAATACATTTTGAACTTGTAAAAACCTGAGAGTCGCAGTCTCAGAGCTTCGCTACCTTGCACTACTTTTCAATTGACGCCAAATATTGATAATTTATTATTGAAGCATCAGGTTCATCCTTCTCACTAGAAATATTGACTTATTGCTTATGTTATTTTATTTATAGTTTATTTTATGTTTATTTAATGTTACGTATATTTTACATAACATATACAAAATTTTATTTTGAGTAGTTTTAATTTAAATTCAATTAATAAATGTATACATTAACATAAGTTTTTAACACTAAACTTCACTAAAGTTAAAAATTTACAGGAAATCAATATCAGGTAAGTAGGGGGTCTACCCAACACAGAAAAACATGGCAAGGGGTCTACGACACAAAAAAGTTTGGGGAACTCTGCCGTAGACAATATTAAAAAAAAAACTAAACTTACGGTGTATGAGGTGGTTCCTTATCAGATTTTCCTTCCTTCCCTGTCTTTCCTTTTGATGAACTTCTTCTACTTTTGGATGACTTCCCTTTGCCCTGGGTGTCCAGGCTCGGCCCCGCGAGGTTTTGTGGGCTGGTAATACCGAGGAGCTTCGCAGTTGAGTCCTGGTACATCTGCAGGTTGTCCAACGCGTTTCTCACTGCGTTCTTTATGTTAAAAGGTGGTTTCGGCGGCTCGATCAGGTTGCAGATGCACTCGTTGCAAGGTCCCGTGGAATCTGTTAGCTTTTTCAGGGACACCGCGTCTAGCTTCTCTATGCGTTTGTCTGCGTGAGGCATCTTTGGGTGGTGCTAGTGATGCATACTTCGTTACAGATTGGTTTGCGTGTGGTTGAATGTTTCTGAAAGAAATACGATCTTAACAATATTCTCTTATAGACACGCCAAAATCAATACAGATTATATCGCTCCATGTGGTTTTGGTAAAACGTTTATTTAATACAATCTAACAATTACAATAATTTGCGCGCGAAAAATGAATAATTCGCCTACGAGAATTACAAATGGCGGCGCTACGCGTTGGCTGCGTGCCAAGAGTGCAAGCAAGAGCGCGTATAGTGCACGCCGTGCGAGTGAGCGAGACGAACGGTTATGAGCGTTGTGACGACGTCCGTGGGAATTTTTAAATATGGCGGTTTTTTGGATGCAATATTACCACATCCCTTTTACAAGGGCCTCTCTTATACCCCTAAGATATTGTAGGAAAAGGAATTTTACATTTATTAATAAATGTATCATGTGTCTTATTTTCACTCTCTTTCTCTAGTCTATATATAATCTAACATTATCATTTATTCTAAATTTCCTTCTGCCTATCATCCTCTCCACTACTTACTACATCTACACCGTTTTACCGCAGACTTAGTAAGAAGGAGGTACAGCTCCCCTCCCAGGTGTGCTTTGTAATGAAGGGCAGTTGCGAGTTCCATGAAATATCTAGAGACCTCATCAAAGGTATGGAAGATGACCATCGAATGACCAAAAAAAACGATCCTAATGATTCTGAAGAGGATATATCTACACGTAGTGCAGGACAGACATATTTGTTAAAGTGATCAGAAGACAAATCCTATTGGAAAATATATATAAGTCCATGTCCATTGGAAGTTGTGCTAGCTGATGAAGGTGATGAAATTAAAAGTACATTAATCATAAATTCGTAAAAATTCAATTTGAAATTTTTATGTGGGTTTTTCTCAAATCAGTAAGCGTGGAATTTTAAATCAAATTGAAGATTGCAATCATAGAGTATCTCAATTTGATTCTAGTTTCAATCAATTTGGTCTCACTGTAAATGATTGTAAATATATATAAATGTTTTTCTACTACAATATTCTTTAATATTTTATATTTAATTTTAATCTAGATTAATAATGGAATAGTCAATCTAACATTCTACATTTACAAAATATTTCTAATTTGAAATACATTTTTTTAATGTTATAATAAATTTGATCACATAATTTCAGTGATAGGATATCCAGTACTGGATATAGTCATCTGAAAAGGTTTCCAATAAGACCGTAATGAACAGGTGAAGTAAAACAATCATCACCGTCATGCCGATAGAGGCCCGAGGAATAGTCTCACCTTAAAAATTGCAAGCTAAAAACTGTATATGAGTAGAAAATGAAAGAAGTAAAAATGATCACTTCTCTTCTACACTCTTTCTTCTTCTGTGCTGCAATGGATTTGTAAAAGCACTAATTGATTTGTATACCTGAGCTTTTTGAAGCTCGGCCGGTTTTTATGTTGGTTCACAATAAATTTTACATTTGACAGTCAAAATGTTAAAATGTCATATATGATATACCAAAAAGAATATAATGTAGTTTGATATACATGACCATAAACATTTGATTTATTTTAAATTATTTTATTTTGCTAATTATAAATTACCTTCTTTTTTAACACAATACACATGTTGATTAATTTTATGTGTAAAAATTATAAATAATAAAATATATGGATCAATGATCAGCAAAAAGGTTCAATCTTTTTATAATAGTTTTTCTTCTAGATGTAAAAGCTTTCAAGGGATTAATGTTAGAGGTAATGTAATAATATCGAACATAAGGGAAATTAGTGTGAAAAATAGAAAATGTAGTAAGGAAGAAAAAGGAATGAAAGATCATAAGACGAGTGGCAGAAGAGCAAGAAAATATAAATATTGTGTGAAAAAAAAAATAGAAAATGAAAATAATATCCCTGTCTTCAACCATATATATATATATATACTTCTATAAATATATCTTTTGCTGTAAATCACAACTGTTAATACATGTGTTTGGCACTAATCGGTGTAACATATCTTTTGAAGATGCCCCGTGGAGGGGTGAAACACGTGTTGAGTGATTTGACGGTGGCGGTTGTGTGATTCGCATTGTTTTGCCGCAAAAGGCATTTCATTGCACGACTACCACTGCATGTGCGGAAGTGGCTAAATATTGGTCCTTTTCTTACTTAGGATGGACTTCCGCAAGGTAACGCCTGATTCCATTAAATATGTTAATACATATGTATACATACATAACAACTAACATATAAGGAGGTAAGAAACAAAAGTGACATTTGAACTTTATAAAGTAATGTATATACACCTATCCCCCGATTTACACGGTACTTGTTTTACACGTTTTTACTTTTACACGTTTTTCCAAATAAGTTTTTTTTGTTTTTATCACACTCTACCAAATGCTACTGTGATTGAACACGTGCGCTGTGTACACATTTCACGGGGAATCCCGAGCTTATGTGCTGACTTGCTGCACACGCGCACTGTGTCTGTATTTCTTCGCATAAAATTAAAGTTTTATCTACGGAAAATTGTGTTTGAGTGAAAGTTTCACAGTTTCAGAAATATTTAATTTTCCATATTCGTAAATTACAAGTGAGTGCATAATTTAGATTATTGTAAAAAAAAAATAGTGTTTCCGTAACATATTAAATATTTTATCTTGTCAATGCATTTTATTTTTATTTCTTTGTACACCAAAAAAATCACAACTGTTAAATAGCAAAATTATGCATTTTCTGCAAACTTTTCGATTTACACGGTTTTGACTTGAAAATTTTTAATTTTCGATTTACACGTTTTTCTCGGGAACGTATCTACCGTGTGAATCGGGGGATAGGTGTATTTGAATATGTGTATACAAAGACTGTCCCATAAATCAACGTCAAGTCATAATAGGGTCACAGGGTATTTTATTGGAAGAAGTTTAAAGTAATTTTGAAGAAAGTGGGACATCGTGGCTCTGAAGTGAAGTCCATTGCTGGAAATATCCTCCTGTAGGTTTCCAGTAAGAACTTCCAGAAGCGGAATGGATACAGAGTCTCTCAATGACTTTCTCAAGTTCATCTGCCTCGAGTATCGTTGCACTAAGTTGCATTTGTCGATCCATGATCTCTACGTGACTTTTCATCTGCCTTTCAACTTGTCAATTCGATCTGTATAATAATTATTCAATGTAAACAGCACACGGGATCATTCTCATGAATTCCACGCTCGAAACCTTCTAGAAGGTTCCTTGTTACGTCACATTGTACATTAAACACAGAATAAATAGAAGCGTTATAAAATGAATATTTAAAATAGCAACCTCGCCGCTGCTATTAGCTCCTGCCATCAGCATTCGCCGCAAATTTAAAAATAGCTCGTTTCGCTTTAATTAACTTTGTGACGTTAACTGCTATTTAATCTGCTATAGCTGATTGTTTGCTTGCTATATGTAGAGTAACTTTTCGCTTCGGTATTGTAAGTAGAGTATACAATATTATCCCCTGCTGAAAATATTTGAAGCAGGTGCTGTGAATACGGGAGCTTTTACGAGAGACATAATGAGAACTTCGTACTCCAGTTGGATGATGAGTTCACAAAAAGGTAGCAGCTCTACTTTTTTTTGGCCCCCGGTATTGGGGACCTCTCCTTCCACCCCCTATTTAATTAGGAACAGGGTTTTATATTTGTTAATAGGTACGTGGGTGGACTCTTGGTGCATCGACGACATGCACAAGGTCGCTGGTGGTCACTGGATGTGGGTAGAGACGAGGTCACTTATAACGGACATCATAAAGCACAGCGTCACCCAGAGAGCAATGAAAAGTGCAGGGTTTGACGTTTTTTTTTTATCTTTTGGCCCCCGCTATTGGAGATCTCTCCTTCCACCCCCTATTTAATTAGGAACAGGGTTTTGTATTTGTTAATAAACTTTTTCACTTGAATTTTTATTTTCGTTCTCGTCTTCCATAGTACACAATAGCTTTTTTTTCCCCCTTCTATCATTCTACAATTCCATCTTCCATTCTCAATCATTCCATTTCTTTCGTACATCAAACACTTCAGTTATCCATTTCTATTGCAGCATCACAGTTTTAATTGGTTTAATTATTTTCTCGTGTACATCAATTTTATCACGGATTTATTTTACAATTTTTTTTTAATATCAATAAATCTATTTTAATAACTTTACAATGTTTTATGTGGTTATGTTTTGTTCCTGTCTATTGCGTATTGTGCAACTTTCCTAAAGAATTTGAGGACGAACTCTCTTTCATCCTTTTCCATTATAATGGAGGCAAGTGTTGCCTTCTCTATCTCTTTGCTTAGCCGGCATTCGGTCTCATATCGGAGCCCTCCAAATGCGGGACATTCTGCTACCAGGTGGATAGCGGTCTGGTCCACGCCCGGTTCACAGAACCACGAGGGGTCCTCCTTGAGCTTAAACCTATGAAGGTACCTTTAAGGCAGCTCTACCCTTGTAGAGATGTACAGTGTACTTATTATATATGCAGCTTGGGGCAGTATCGTGTACCACTCGGCAATCCAGGAAATCATCTGGATCCTCTCGCAGATGCAACGAGTACGTTTTCAGGATGATCTTGGTAGAGATGCAAATAGAGTAGCTTGATGAGCTCTTTAAGTGAGGACTTGGGTGAGAGGAGGATGGTTCAAAGTAGGTCTTTGAATAATCTTTAAATAATTCTAAGACAGTTGGAAGTTTGAGGTCTCTGTGAAGATCGACGTCACGTTTGAACCACTCCGTGCTGGTAGAGATTCGGGTGAAGCGGTTCTGGAGAGTTTGCAGCGGTTGGAGTGAGGTTGCCAAGGAGTGGGCAAGATACATAAAGGCTGAAATTCTATATCAATAATAATATAACACATAAAATGATTTGCTTTCGTCTGCCAACATGAGATGTCTACGAAATTCAGGAACGTAAATACCGACTCGACTCACGTTTTAGTTCAAATGTCGCTAACAACGTACCTAATAAAGTTTAACTAGATCCCGCTAACTGTTCGGCCGCTGATCAGTTTTATTCTCTTGTTTGTGTACGTCTAATCTGGTTACTTTTTAACTGCATAGAGTAATACATTGATAGAGACTTTATAATTAAATTTACCAAAAAAAATTTTCATCATGAATTAAAGATATCTTAAAACATTTAGTCTGTGCCATGCCATGTGCCAATTCAAAAGATACAGAAGACAAATTAAATGCTTAATAAAAATAGAATCAGAATATGGATGTCTGCAGAAGAATCAAGATGTAGCTCGAAGAAATGCTCGTGCGTAGTGGCAGATGGTCATTAGTTGAAAGGTTCTCAGTGGCCACAAACTGGTAGATTTCTACTACACAGACAGACATAGTTGAGGATGCAAGAAGTCACTGGACTGAGGCAGCACACTACTATTTTTTTTGGCCCCCACTATTGGGAGCCTTTCGTACCCCCTATCTGGTGTGGGACAGGGACTTTTTGTTTACATTTATTTACTTTTTCACTGACATTTTTTATTTTCTTTCTCTTCTTTCATACTTCATATTATCTTTCGTTCATTTCTTTCTTTCTATAATTCCACTGTCTTTCCCTTTTGCTCTGTATCGCCTTTCATTCATTCCTCATTACTTTTTACGTTTTCTTATATTCTATTATTAATCTATATCACATTTTATACTTATATTCTATTATTATTCTATATCACTTTATTACTTGTTTTTGCTTTTATTTTATCTTTTATTGGTCTTATTTGTTAGCAATTTTTTTAGTTTCTATTTTTTTCTATAGCTTTGTCTATGATTTTTCTACAGAGGTGAATGGAATCTTTTTTTGTTGGTTCTTCGCTTATCAGGGAGGCTATTGACTCCTCCCTGATTTTCACACGAGACCGGCACTCGAATTCGAGTCGGAGTACGCCGAATGCGGGACACCGGGCCACAAGGTGGATTACGGTCTGGTCCACGCCCGGTTCACAGAAGCACGAGGGGTCCTCCTTGAGCTTGAACCTGTGAAGGTACTCAGAGTACCCCCCGTGCCCCGTAAAGAGCTGAGCCGAGACCGCGTCCACCTCGATACTGCGGAGAGCACACTACTGCTGATCATGTCTACCTCTGGGGGAAGCCTTTAACTTGAAGTGAGGTTCCATTATAAGTGATCACAAAGTAAACATGAGTTTGTTGTGGGCTCATCTCTTATCAGGAGACAGGAACCATTGTGGTGGGCATCCATTAGCTACAAATAAAAAGAAAAATCTGGACCTGTTACCGGCTTGTATCACAAAAGTACAAAGATGGAATGTTCTGTAGAATTGTGTTCTAAACATGAAAAGTTGTGGAAGTATATAACACAGGGCTTCTTAAACTATGGGTCGCGACCCCAAATAGGGTTGCGTGGCAAAATTCTGGGGTCGAGGGATTTCAATGTCAAATATTTATATATACCATTTTATAACATCACTAGAGTTGGCGGAATACAGAGGACTTGCAGCGTCTAGACACGCGCATTTGTTGAATGTGTTAAAGTAATATAAATACAAAATTATAATTTTTTGTGCAATTTTAGATTTTTGTATGTTTCAAAACGAATTCTAAAACCATATATTTTCATATGTATATGTATATTGTTAGTAGTACTAGTAAATAAATTGTCAAAAAATATTATTTTTTTTATATTTGTATGGGGTCGTCAAGAAACTCGCAATTATAAATGGGGTCGTGAATGACAAAAGTTTAAGAAGCCCTGATATAACAGACTGAAAAAATGCATTAAAAATTATGTCAGATGTTTGAGATATTGCCTTCCGTTTTGCAATCGAACTGAGATAGTAGATATACACTTGCATCATGTTACATAGATCCAAGATACAATCGAACACATAGATATATCCAATGCGAGTCGAATGCCCACTAGTGGGCTGCGTGACTTAAGTTATAAATTATTTGAAGGTTCTCTCTGTATTTAACCTACTCTGTACACATTGGCGATATCAGCGTATTGAACCAAACAATTACTGAAAGGAATTAAAAACTCATTTTTATTTCTCATCTGTTCGTAAAACTGTCGATGAGATAGCAATGAAAATCAGTTTTATTATGTCAAGTTACATTATTTGATGCGATTGTTATTTGAAGTAGGAAAGTTAAGACGAAAATATTTCTTTCATTTACTTATTTTTCAAAACTTTTAATACATTTTACGTGTAATGGCGAACTTAATGTTGAGGATATTCTCTACCAGATAACTATTAAGACAGTGCAGAAATAAATTAATATAGTTAGGTGAAACAAGGTAATATCATAAAAGACCAAACATAAAAAACGCCTTGTATAAATAAACTTACTTACTTACTCCGCTGGCTCAGTGACCCAAAGTGGGTCTTGGCCTCCGAAACGAGAGACTTCCACTTTCCTCTATCTTGCGCCATCGTCTGCCATTGGTTGACATTCAATTCGCGCAAGTCTGCCTCAACGCGATCGATCCAGCGATACCTGGGTCTACCCACTGGTCTTCGACCCCTCGGTTTTTCCAGGTACGCTACCTTCACGCTCCGATCCGATCCCATTCGCTCCAAGTGACCAAGCCAGCGGATTCGTTGAGCTTTACATTCGCCAATGATATTTAGCTGTGGTATTAAAGTCTCAATTTCGGCATTCTTTCGGAGCCTCCAAGATCCGTCTTGATTTCTCGCTGGTCCCAAGATCTTCCGCATGATTTTGCGTTCCGTCACTAGCAGTTTTTGTTCTTCTTTCAAAGTTAGCGTCCAAGCTTCACAGCCATACATCAATATTGGTCGTATTACGGTTTTGTAGATACGGACTTTTGTACTTCTGCTTAGGAGCCTAGACACTAGAACCTCGTGAAGTGCTGCACTGCATCTCAGCGAGTTCTGGATACGGATATCGATCTCCTCTTCTCTGGTGTTGTCATCCGTTATGGTGCAGCCTAGATAGCTGAACTTCGCCACTCCCGCATATGAAACGTTTCCAACATGAAGGTCATCTCGTTGAACACGCTTATTCTTTTATCGTTTCATGTGGAGGTACTCGGTTTTTTTAGTGTATTAATATACATACTTTTAAATATCTACATATGCTATTTATATAAATATAGTAAATAATAAAGTACAGCTATTGTGATTACTTCGTCAGCTTGTTAAGCGACAGCTGTCGAGGTTTCGCTTTGAACGCGTAAAGATTCCTGATCATCCTGATATCGAGGGGGAGCGCGTGCCGGAGAAGAATATCTTATATATACATATATATATATATATATATAAATATATATATATATATATATATATATATATATACCACCAATACCTCGTTTTGCGTCGTTTCGTTTTGCGTTTTGTTTCGAAGTTGCGTCGCTGCTTAATTAGTACTAATTTTCACTGTGCGTCGTTAGATTTTCGAGGTTGCGTTGTTATGGGTTCGAGTCTTAATTTTTTTTTAATTTTCTTTTTTTTTCAAAAGATGGCAACACTTTCGTTTCTAATTGCGCCATGTCAACCGTCAAAACTCGGGGATTCCCTTTCTAACTAAAAATCAACGCAATTTAAATACAGTTTTATTTTCACTCTGTTTTGCTAATTTTAAGAGTTCAGTTTCAATTACGTAGTGTTTTATGCTTATTTTAAAAGAAAATCACAAATTTTTATTAATTTTTATGTGTTGGTTATGGTTACAAAAAGGTATATATTTTTCCAATTTATTTATTGGCAGAGCTATATTAATTTTATTTTTTAATTGTTTACTTGGCGTCTGGAATATATATATATATATATATATATATATATATATAAAACTTTAAGAATTGTTTCAAACGCGCCGTAGACGTTTTCGTCGTTTCAAAGACGCTTTTGCAAGCTATCATTGAATAAATATAATATATATCAGTTACGGGGGTTAATTTTATTTATTTATCTATTATCTAAGTAATGTAATACGTTCATATCTATTACACATCTATAAGAAATTTCATATACATTTATATATTACTAACATAACTTAAACATATTTGATAGTTCGTTTCATGTCGACGGATGATAGATTTTATATCGAGTTCAAATTTTGCGAAAAATTGTACATTTTGAGTTAATCAACCGTCGAAGTATATTCATAATGTTGACATTGAAAAATAGACATTTGGAATTGTTATACAGGGTGATTGTTCATAGATACTAAAATAATAAAACAATAGTCAAAAATTATTGGTTTTCGACGTAATAAAATTTATATTACTACATATTTAAAATAATGTTTACTATGTCTCTGCAGTTTTTAAGTCTGACACATTCTATTAGACCATGGTTGCACAGACTTATTAAGACTAGGGGCCGCCAACTGATGGCGGGCCGGCCGCCAGAAGTATAGGTGATTAAGTAAATTTATCGCACTTCGTGTGTGAATTCTTTTCTTTTACTATGTAATAAATATAATAACTTTATTAAATATTAAGTTATAAAAATCTAATTACAGTGTTTAGGTGTTTTAATCGAATTCGAAAAAAAGTCTTTTTCTTTAATGTAAAAGTAATTTTAAATTTATTTTAAAAATACTCTGGTGCCCCATAAATAAACGTCAATCTGAAATCTAGTCAAGACGTCAATATTGCGTAATTATTAAAATCTATGACAATTATTTCATGTACACAAAGTCTTGTTAATGAACATACGATTCGAAATTTAAATTTTATTAAACTACGTATAAACTTTGAGGCGTTTTCAATTTTGTTTCAAAATACAATCTGGAACACCCAAGATACCGCATTTGCAACATCCCTATAAATATGTTTAACATGTAGCAATCTGTTTGCCTTATTAAACCAGAAGATTATTTGCTATCACGACGTTTTACTATTCGGGGGTAGATGAAGTCGAATATATTGTTATGTGTTTGTTTATTTTTTATCTATTCTCTTGTTGGCGACTTACTAGATTAGTGATTCCCAAAGTGGTCTATATCGACCCATAGGGGTCTATGACAACCTGCAAGAGGTCTACGTCAGCGAAAAAAAATTTGGGGATCCATGATATGAAAATGGTGGTCCACGATAGTGGATCTCAACACATACACTGGTAGTACCTATTTACTTACATCATACTATCTTATAATATCAAAACATTTACATTATTTATAAAAATACCTATAAAGTATATATTTTATGTTGTTTTATTTATAGTTTATTTAATGTTACGTATATTTTACATAACAGATACAAAATTTTATTTTGACTAGTTTTAATTTAAATTCATTTAATAAATGTATAAATTAACATGTGTTTTTACTTTAAGTTTTTAACACTAAACTTCACTACAGTTAGAAATTTACAAGAAATCAATATCAGGTAAGTAGGGGGTCTACCCAACACGGAAAAACATGGCAAGGGGTCTACGACACAAAATAGTTTGGGGAACTCTGGTTTACTGTAACTATCACTCCGGAGCTGAGGAGGATATATTCAGGCTATATTTCCCGCTTGGCCCTCAATCCTCTTGCACTCTCAGTTCAATAGCATAGCTCTATGGCTTGTTGAGTAACTGTAAATTTTCCAGAGGTGAAATAAGATCGCATTT
Source organism: Battus philenor (assembly GCF_028537555.1). Lineage (NCBI taxonomy): Eukaryota > Metazoa > Arthropoda > Insecta > Lepidoptera > Papilionidae > Battus > Battus philenor. The sequence goes on along the minus strand of NW_027181692.1, from coordinate 229,162 downwards.
GGTTTTTATATTGACGCAAAACATTATTGTACTACCATTAACAAAATACAAAACGCATATTAAAAGTACATTGACGGAAAAGGCTTATTATTCAATAAACGAATATTTAAATGATAAGAATCCTTGGCAGCGATGTCGCTTGATTGTTTTGATTTCATTCAGGCTGTATCTGATAAAGTGTATATGTGTACATCTGTGTTAAACTTTATTAAATCATGTGTTGTTGTGGTATTTCTTCCTGTTTCTTCTCCACAATTATAACCTTACGAAACAGATAAGTAAATATATATGTGTATATATATATATTGCTATACACCAATACCTCACTTTGCGTCGTGGTTACGTTCCAAAAAAACACGACGCAAATTGTAACGCCGCAAAGTGAATTAAGATTTTCTATAGCAAACCATGTAAAGAACGTAGATAGGTTCCAGGGTCACGAAAATACTACTTTTAAAAAAGAAAATTGTAACTCTGCCAATAAATAAATTGGAATAATGTTTACCTTTTCTGTAACCAGAAACAACACGTGAAAATTTATATAAATTTGTTATTCTCTTTTAAAATAAGCACAACACACTACATTACAATACAGTACGTAATTGAAACTGAACACGAAAATTTACAAAAACAAAGTGAAAATAAAACTTTATCCAAATTGCGTTGATTTTTAGTTAGAAAGGGAATCCTCGGCTTTTGATGGCATGGAGTAAATAGTAACGAAAGTGTGGCCATCTTTTGGAAAAAAAAAGAAAGAAGAAAGAAAATTAAAGACTCGAACCCAAAACAACGCAACCTCGAAAATCTAACGACGCGCAGTGAAAATTAGTGCTAATTAAGCAGCGACGCAACTTCGAAAATAGCAACGACGCAAAGCGAGGTATTGGTATATATATATATATATATATATATAAATATATATATAGGCAATAAAATGACAAAAGTTTTGTAAGTCTGAAACGTTGAAGGCGTAGAAATATTGAAGGCATATTTCAGGAGCGGTGTTACCTGAATGTTCGCAGTTTGCGTGGCTTCCCTATCCTCTTACATTTGAAACCAAGCCGTTGTTTTCGTAGTCTATACTATAATATCCGATATTGGGTGTCGAAAAAACATTCAGAAACTGCTTTAAGGTCGACCGGATTGAATTTTGTTTTGATCTCAGCGTATTAAATTATATAGACTTATATATTTATATGTGTTACATCTAACTGCCATATTGTTGTCAATCACGTATATATATTAACAAATTATCGTATAACATTCTCTTATGTTTTAATGAAACCAGTATATACAACATAATTATATAGGATTGTCATAGCACATAAATAATTTTCTAGAGGATGGGCGGCATTGTTCTTTACATAACATATTAACATACTGCGATTATCAATAATGTTCATTAAAATAAAATACGCACTGTTGTTATTATTAAATATTGTTAACATATATATTTAACTTTAATTTTTCTTAAAAAAATTTGAATTTAAAATATGAATTCTGCTTCGGGACATACAACATTTTTAATGTTATCTTTTATGTTATATTGTTTTATATCTATATTTTTGGATATCTATTATAGAGATATATGTGCAACAAAATGCGAATCCAAAGTATATCAAATAATTACATACATTCCTCATTTATTTATTAATTTTACTTACACATTATTGTACACCAAAACTATATATAAAAATACAAATAATAAATGTTACAAAATAATACAGATAATAACAAAAAAAAAAGAAACAATTGTTATAGAAGTACAAGACGCGATGTTATCGCTTGAGGCGATCTCTACCAGACAATCTTTGTATAGAGATGAGAGACATGAAGGAGAGGGCAGTTTAGGGTTTATATACATTCAGATACATACATTACTATACACAAATACATATATACAAACATACTAATATACATACATATATATATGAACGAATCACATTTCTTTTATGAATAAATCGTTCTATAATAGATTTGTAAACATATCATTCGGGACCACAAACATAAATAAAAATAATTGTTTATATAAATACTACAAAAATTTTATAGTATACACGTATTATCTACTTGTATGTCTGTTTATTCAATAACTATGAAATAATATAATAAAGCAACTTTATGGTGCAATACATTGACCAGTTGTAATCCAGAGATAGAGAATTGAGACTTGCGATCGTTGGTCGCGAGGCTGACGCCCGGGATACAATCTTATATAATTCACAATTTGTGCACTAATTATATAGGATTCAACTCAAAAACAACTTGCAGGCGTATGAATGCTTGACAACGTAATATTTCTAAATATAATAACTTAATTGTTTAACATCCTGTATACTCGGTAAGGCGGTCTAGGGCATTCGCCACGACCAACATTCTGCACCTTCAATTTAGACCAGCGCTAACCAACCTTTTATATTCTTCGCCCTACCTTTATAAAATTAACGTCTAATATGTAACATGTATATTATATATTAATGTGAAAGGGTCCACTTTCTATCAAATTGCCCCACGATGGGAAACACTCGTATTATCTAGGGTTTCGTAAGTTCAAAATTTAAACATTAGTTATACTATTGAAGAGGAAAAAAGATGATTTTTACATCCCTGCAGTTGTAAAAATTACATTTGGTACCTTCACCCCGTCTTAGATACTACAATCAGAAATAAAAATTATTTGAAAGTTAAAAAAATGTGATATTTCTTAATGTAAAAATAGTTATACAGATGAACGATGTATAAAGTTAGTGTATGAATAATTTATAAAGAAAAATAAATCATACATTATGATGAGAGAGCGCCTGAAATGTTGTTTCAAGTGACATACGCTCCTAACTTTTGTGTGCGGTCTGTTTTAGTTAGTTTTTTAAAAAAATATATCAAATAATTCTGGCTATTTGTAAGGAGCTGTTTACACGAGATACTTTTTAAACGGTTTTATTTAGTTCGACCCGTACGGAATTTATTTGGGTCAAAATTAGAAATTGAAATTTAAGCACCTTCCCGTTGTCAGATTGATCTGAAATTCGGTACACATATTTAATTTAGATGACAATACAATATAATAAAATCAATAACATTAAAAATCTAAGATGGCCGCCGATACAAAATAGCGGATTACGTATTTTTCCTTAACCCCCTCAATATGGGTATCAAATAAAAGGGCTACACTAGTAAAACACGATGATTATGTCAAAATTTAAAATTCAAGATGGACGCCGTTCCAATATGGCGGACTAGGTACATATTTTTCCACAACCACCACAATATGGGTATCAAAAAACCATTAAACTTAAAAAAAATTTAAATGTATTTGTTTACACGAATTTTGAACAGAAATAAACAAAATGCGATCGGAGAAATACCGCAACCTCCCGATTTTGGTATTTAGTAATAAACACCAAGTATCAAGTAGCGTTGAATAGTTGTATAAAATTGATATCACGAATTTTTTTTTCTTGCACCGTTTTATTAGGAAAACATAGTTGTATCATCTCGTATGTGATGTTATAATATTTAAAAAAAATCTTTATTTTTTATAGACAAACCATTTGATGTCTGTATCGCCTGATGTTTAGGGTTGACGAGGTCTGACACGTGCTTGTCTAAAAATACGTTCACTCATGTCTTTAAGACTTCTTCGTTTCTCCATTTCAGCTGATGGACGCCTACTGCAAGGCATATGCCTCCAAGTATGGCCAGGATGATCAGCCTCGTTCTGCCCGAATCAAGTAACTACTCGTGACTTCTGTCGCGTCTACCAGCTTCTGGTCGCCACTTGAACCTTTTGGCTGCCAATTCAGATGACAGGATGATCAGTTTCGTTCTTCCCGAATCCAGTACTACCCGTGATATTATCTCTGTCGCGTCTACCAGCTTCTGGTCGCCACTTGAACCTTTCGGCTGCCACTTCAGACGACAGGATGATGAGTCTCGCTCTGTCCGAATGCAGTAACTACCCGTGACTTTTGTCGCGTCTACCAGCCTCTGGTCGCCACTTGAACCTTTCGGTTGCCACTTCAGATGCAGGATGATCAGTTTCACTCTGCCCGAATCCAGTAACTACCCGAGACATTATCTCTGTCGAGTCTACCAGCTTCTGTTTGCCACTTGAGCTTTTCCGCTGCCACTTCAGACGAGCTTCTTAGAGATACGCCAGAAACCTTGATTCTTCTTCGAGTCTCTTAATTTCGGATTCGATCTCGCAGAGAAACTCCGAGCATATCTCTCTCCATTGCTCTCTGGGTGACTAACCTGTGACTGTATTGTTCCACATTGCGTCAAGTGAATTCTCGGGTTCTTAGGTAAGTTGTAAGTCCGGGGGGAGGGGGGGGGGTTCTACAGGCTCTTGGTCGACGTTTGAGGACTTCGTCTCCAACTTTATTATTGATGTACAGGATAAAAGGGTTGTAGGCTTCAATCGCTTCATTTTATTCTGTTATACACTCGTATATCTTAAGCCTATAACCTATATTTAAGGGCATCAAAAATAAATTAGTTAAATTAGATCGGGGTCACAAACCTTCGGAACCCTGATAAAATTTTTAAAATAAAAAAAATTTCAACAGTTTTTTTGTATAAATGAAATTTGGTCCTGTGGTCCATAGTACATACAGAGCAAGCGACTTTAAACTGTATTTTTAAGGTGGTTCGATATGATTTCGACTACTTTATCGTATTATATTGTCCTCTATCGGTATTATAATAATCCGTGTAATATATATATAAATAAATTATCATGTAGTTGTGTTGGAATTGCACTTAATAATTCTTCCATTTTCTTTCTTACATCGGACAACAAGACGTACGGATTCACTTCATCCGTACGCGATTGAAATTATTGAAATGCCTTTCACCAAAGCTCCCAATAGTGGGAGACATTAAAAAAAGGGTGTGACGTCATATAGACACCGTCACATAATCCGATCTTGACGTCATCGGGATGCGTTCTGAAACCTGCAATAGATTCATAGGTAGTTTTATACATTACTAGCTGATCCCGCAAACGTTGTTTTGCAAAAAAAATTAAATATTTTAATTAACAAATGTAAGATAAGGGTTGATCGTAGAGGGGTGAAAATTTACGTTTGTATGTATTTTTGTATGCTGTATCATAATAAAATCAAAACCAAAAAAATTGTCTAAAAAATTAAAAATAAAATTTAGGGGTGGACCACTCTTATCACTTAGGGGTATGGAAAATAGATAGTAGCCGATTCTCAGATATACTGAATACGCATGTAAAAATTGGTAAAAATCGGTCAAGCCGTTTCGGAGGAGTTCAAGTTCGAACACCGTGACACGAGAATTTTATATATTAGATTTTGTTAATTTATTTAATTAGCTGTGATAATATTTAAGTTTATAATGAGAACAGTCAAGAAGTGAAAGAACGTACCGGCTCTATTCCAGCCAACTATAACTTAGGAGTCTTCTAGTTAACAATGAGTAGGTTTCTTGGCAAGCAATTAGAATCAGAGGTCCAATTCTTCGCCAATAAGTATGAATTACGTATTAATAGATCTTAGGAAAGAATTATTCAACTACTATATTAATAAATTCAAAAGTGACACAGTAATACTGAATTAGCTGTGGATATCTTCTCAGATATGAGCGCATTAAGAACCTTCGTAGTTTTAAATTGAAAGCCTTAAAGGGTGGTTTTAGTGCAGGTGTATATTTTATATCAACGTGGAAACAGACGATGTATGACAGATAAAAAAATTGAAAATGTTTTTTGATAGAATTGGCATACCTGACGTGGCGCTATTTTATACATATATGTATATATATTTATACGTATAAATAAATTTTAATATATATATATATATATACACACATATATATATATATATATGTGTGTGTGTGTATAAATATATATGTATATATATATTTATAAATTTTCTGGTTATTTCGTTCTATTTTGTATTATTTCATACACAAAATAGAACGAAAGTGTAATAAAAGATGGTAAAAGAGAACTTCCTTGACCTCTAAAATATAATTTTGTTAAACTTGTCTCTCCTTCATGTCTCTCATCTCCATCCAAAGGTTCTACCTTCGGACCAAAACTGGTCAATACATTGCACCGTTAAATTACTTCATTAAATATTTTAGTCATTGAATAGACAGATATACAAGCACACAATACATGAATACCATTAAATTTTAGTAGTATTTGTATATACCATTATTTTTATTTTTATTTTTGTCTCCGATGATATTTTTGTTTTATAGAGACATTTATTTGTAAAAGAAATGTGACTCGTCTATATATATATAAATATATATATATATATATATATATATATATAGTACGATTGTATATATGTATGTATCAGTATGTATGTACGCCCTGAACTGCCCTCTCCTTCTCTCATCTCCATCCAAAGGTTGTTTGGTAGAGATCGCCTCGAGCGACAATACAGCCTCTTGTACCTCTATATCAATTGTATCTTTTTTATATATATATAAATATAAATTAAATATATAAATACAGAGTGATAATGAATCTAAAAATCTTATATATACAAGTTAAATCAGTCATTATATTTTCAAAGTTATTTCATAAGTTATCGAAGGTTTTCTTCGATGATTATCTAGACCGTAAGTGGCGATAGGTTATTGCGCGGCCTGTGGGTGCTTTATTACACCACCCAACCCCAAATTGTTAAGGCTGTATCGTGAGTGCCGCCGCGTCGGAGTGCTTGTGATGCATTTAATTAATATTATTATTATATAAGCGCTTATTTTTGCGTTAAACGAACGTTCAGCGTCGCGCTATCAAGCGAAGAAAACAGCGGGTGGTGTGGTGGAAAAGAGGATGTGTGGAGTCGTTGTTTGTTATAAAATTATTTTATTTATTTGTTTAAAAATGAATAACTTCGGTTGGTTTATTAAACCTTTTTCTTTTTTTGTCGATGGACACACAATGTAAGGCATAAAGGTCTTACAGCCTTAATTATGTTGTCGGTCTACCGATTAGAGGTCCCACTTGAAAGAACCTTTAGGTCCCTTTGAACATCGGCTTCACGAGCGATTTGCTTATACCACTACCACTTTAAATGAGCAATTCTTCGAGCTTCGTTGGTTATCTTGATTCTTTTGTTCAATAATCAATTATTTGTATTTCATACTTATACTTAGGTCTATACTTAGGTCTATCTTTACTATATTTACAATAGAATCAGTTAAAAGCGAACTGAATTCAGTGTCTTTCTTTACCAGGACAGATCCACCTTGTGACGTATTTATATACAGTTTGAAGTGAATATATGACAAAATAATTAAATAAATTTTATTGATAAATTTCTGCCTGAATATTAATACAACATGCAATACTCGTTTAAAATTAGAGGCTTGAGTAGAAAATTAATTTTGTTGAAAAAAATTTACATACTTATATACATACATGTATATATACGTATTATCATAGAAACACGAACTACTGTAAAAATAATATCTTCTTGTTTACCTTTTAAACAAGTATACATGCTATATATAAATTATAAAATTTAAAAACTTTCAAAGAGGTTGGCTACCCCCGTTATAGACAGTCCTACCAACCTGAGAAAAAAATACCCAGCCTTCCTAATGCCCGGGAGTTTTGAATGAAAATTTTACCTTACTTTTTATTATAGTAGAATATATGTATGATGATCGTGCTAATAAATATGAAGTTTAGTGCAACCTTCAACACAAGGTTCTGATGTATAACAGCCTTTTCCGATATTCATTAAATTTATGTTCGCTGCCTCCAAAAAAGGCTTGCCTTTTCATAAATATTTCGACCGCAGAAAGGTTACTGTGAACACAGCTTTCCCCGTAGATTTACAAAAAGACTGGTGGAAGACGAACTACGTTCAGCGTTCTTCAAAGATGACCGATGACCTAGAGAGTCCTTTGCCCACCACTGGGACTCCCACGCTGATCGTGCCGACTCGCGGTCTCCTTATCATTATGATTTTTCTTCTTTGGTTTTTGTGTATAATTATTATTCCAAATATTATTTAATTGGACTATATTTGTGGTTTAATTTTGTTGTAATTTTATATTATTTTGGTGTTTGTATATCTATCTTAGTAACCAAATTTAGATGGATTTACAAGTTATATAAATAAAGGGTAATTGTACATCTTATTTATCAGCAAAAAGTTCCAACGTTTTGACACCTATTACCAATCATTCTGTATAAAGAGATCACTTTGAAATAATTAACATTAATTATTTTTTATACTGGAATGAATAAGTTCAAAAAATTAATATATTGTTCGAATTTTAAAAACGCTTTTTCTTACAATATTAAGTTGTTTAATATTTCTGAAACCATTGAAAATTATTTAAAGTTTACTCATAAACAAAATCAACCTATAAAATAATATTTTTAGTATGAATAACTACTCGAATGTTCTATGTTCCAAAACCGCCCTCTCGCCGCGTTCTCTATATAAACCAGAGGTTCTATCCCGGATTGCATTCACCTCCCGGCGCTTGGACACGAGGTAAGTGTTAGACCTAAGTCCTGTCTGATCCTAGGATCACTCGTTTTTCGGTGCTATTAAATGCCTCACTGTCAAAATATAACAAAACCTTCGCGGGTCTGAGTGTAAAAATATATAATAAAGTTCCAACACGCATAGACCTTTCTTATATTAGTTTTAAATCTAAAATTAAAAGTATATCTAATATATAAAATTCTCGTGTCACGGTGTTCGAACTTGAACTCCTCTGAAACAAACGGCTTGACCGACTTTTACCAAATTTTATATGCGTATTCAGTAGGTCTGAAAATCGGCTATTATCTATTTTCCGTACCCCTAAGTGTTAAGGGTGGTCCACCCCTAAATTATTTTATTTTTATTTTTTAGTCAATTTTTTTGGTTTTTATTTTATTATGATACAGCATACAAAAATACATACAACCCTAAATTTTCACCCCTGTACGATCAACCCTTATTTTTATTTGTTAAATAAAAACTTAAATTTTTTTTTGCAAAACAACGTTTGCGGGATCAGCTAGTTATTATATAAATCTTATTATAGCATTTAATAGTTTATATTTGATCGAAATGTTTGAAACATGTTTTGTTGTTGTATTTACATGATTAATATTATAATGTACATATCAAAAATTGTTAAATTACATTTAAAACAGCAACTGTTGTCTGTCCGGCTGTTAGAACAGCTCTACCCGGCAGCTTGCCGCTTGTAATGTTAAAGAAAATGATTTAAAAATGCGTGTCTAAAACTTGAAAATGAATAAAAAAAGACATTCAGTTTAATAAATAATTTACAACGATACTAAACCAAATTGAATACGATTTTCCAACCGAACCAAACACAACACCAGTAAATGCTCTCAACATATATAAAAATGTATATATGTTGAGATATAGCAGCGAAAGCATTTGACTTAAACTAATAGCCCCTTAATAACCTGATTTACGAAAGTGGTTTTTTTTAATATTACTGTGTTTGCTTGAGGGTCTAGATGAAGTGAACAATAGATGTTTTTAAATTTCGTTAGAAAGAATATTATGCAACAGTAAAATTCGTACAGCCAACCTATAAAAAAACTAATAGTAATGTGAGCATTCGGTTTAAAAGATTGGTATCAAAATTGAAACTTTAAGCTATTAATGGTTAAAACAAAAACACTTCTTCGACGTTCTCTGTCAATGTCAAACCTTACATCTTTCTACTTCTTCCCTAATGTTGCCTGATAACTCCTAAAATAAATATAATTCCCGTTGAACTCACACGTGGTAAGATTCCACTGGTGTAATATTTTATAAGGGCATGTAATTAGGATTCATACTCTCCTATCGTAGATGGACAGGGAGATTTTAACCATTTTTTAATATTTTTACTTCTACACTCTTCTTTCATACGTAATTATGTCTACGATTCATTCTTCTATCACCCATCACACTTAGACGTTCACTGTAAATCGTATACCTCCTCAAAGATTATCACCTTACCACTTTACTCATGTTCTTTGGTATCCAAAACCAAGCGCCACTTTACTCATTTTGCATCAGCGTTTTTTATTAATTCTAATTTGTATCGCTAGTGTTTTTTTACAATATATTTTTCGCTTAAACTAAACCCAGACAGTTGGGAAAGGATTGCAGCTATTTGATACGAATCTTTCTTCTACCAGCTGTGAGGCACGACAGCGTTTTATAATTTTTTACAATTTTTCTTACACAATTTTCTCTTATAGGTAAATACAGCTAAAATTTATACATGTTAACAATACAATTTGGAATATTCAATTATATATTAGTTGCTACATTATTTTATTTCAAGTCGCTGCCCAAGCGCTACAGACCGTTAAATGCCTTGAGATTTAGGACAATGTGCCGGGCCAACTCATCAAAAGATTCTGCTGTAGATTTTTTCTTGAGAAGGTTCGGTAAGTTGAACGGAGATATATTAAGGTTTTCACATAAGGTCACGTGATTACGTCTTTAGGATGCGAATCGGGAGCAAGGTCTGAGTAAGTGATCAAGTCTGTACTGTGGAGTCGTCACATGGGCAAGTCTCATTATCGTTTATTTTAAATCGGTGCAGGTACTGCTTGCAGTACCCGTGCCCGCTTAGTAGTTGTGTCAGATGGAAGGATGTCTTGATGAGTTTTCGCAGTTTGTTTATGTCGGTGAGTTTCGAAAGGAGTCCTATGGTATGTCGACCCTGAGCCGAGCTCTCGTATTTTTTGCTAAAATAATAAAAATTGTAACTATTATACTAATAAAATTGTGAAAAAGAAAGAGAGGTGATGTATGATGAAGGATATTAAAAGAACGTATGAGATTGTGATGAAAAGAGTATAAGAAAATATGACAGAAGTAAAATAAGAAAAAAAAATTTGCTATCCACATTAAATCATTTGTGAAAATTGCTTTGAAAGAAACTAAAACCATCTCAAGGTTCTATTTAATGTAATATTTTTGCTTCAAGCTGCGACGGTACCACATGCCCTGATTAAAAAGATGTACTTAACATAATACACCAATACCTCGCTATGCGTCGTTTCGTTTTGTGTTTTATTCGAAGTTGCGTCGCTGCTTAATTAGTACTAATTTTCACTGCGCGTCGTTAGATTTTCGAAGTTGCGTTGTTTTGGGTTCGAGTCTTTAATTTTTTTTTAATTTTCTTTTTTTCTAAAAGATGGCAATACTTTTGTTTCTAATTGCGGCATGCCATCAAAACTCGGGGATTCCCTTTCTAACTAAAAATCAACGCAATTTGAATACAGTTTTATTTTCACTTTGTTTTGCTAATTTTAAGAGTTCAGTTTTAATTACGTAGTGTGTTGTACTTTTTAAAAAAGATATTAATAAATTTATATCAATTTTTACGTGCTGTTTCTGGTTACAAAAGAGGTAAATATTATTCCAATTTATTTATTGGCAGAGTTATATTATTTTTGATTTTTAAATGTTTACTTTGTTAAATTTTCTTTTAAAAAGTAGTATTTTCGTGATCCTGGAACCTATCTTCGATCTTTACATGGTTCGCTATAGAAAATCTTAATTCACTTTGCGGCGTTTCAATTTGCGTTGTGTTTTTTTTTTGGAACGTAACCACGACGCAAAGTGAGGTATTGGTGTATAGCAATATATTCCAAAGTTTTATTATCGTATATAAAATACTTTTTAATAGGATTTTAAACAAAGTTTTGTTTAATGAACTTTCAAAATTATCATATGATTCAGTCACGTACATACGGAATGACTAATTTTATAAAACTAACATAAAGGCGTATCTTTACTTCTAGTGTTAAACTTTTTTATTATTTACAACAGAGATAGGTAATATTCATGTAGTGCCTACTCGAGTAGCTGTCGAAGGTTGCTGCGCTGTATATAAACCTGGGATAAGCCGTACAGCTTGATATGTTATATCCAATTTCGAGAAAGATATCGCTCGCCGAATTCAACTCGGAAAATACCTCAGTTTTCGATGACGAAGGTCTTTGACCAATGTGTGGATCCGGTGATGACATATACATCTAAGATGTGATCACTTACAGGCTTCATAAGAAGGCTTTATTGCTGCGAATCAGAAATTAGATCAGAAGAATAACAATCATCACCGATGTTATTTGAAGAATTACTCGTATGAAATAAAAGCCCTTCATTACATGGATCGACGATATGATCAAGTTTGTGGGAAGTTGATGTTTTGCAAGCTGCACAAGAACAGCTAGGTGATGATATTTGGGGGAGGCATATCCCTTGTAATTGGCGAACTTTTCTAGCATACATATAAACACGAGTGGTCATCTTTTATCACAGATTAAAATAAATACGAAATATAAAAACGTACAATACAGCGTATCAACAGTATATCTAACATTTAATAACGATTGCTCTGTGATAAAAACAATAAAGTAAAAAAGATAATTACGACTGAATACTCTTTGGCCTCGTGCGAGGGAAAACAAAAGCCTGAAATCGGTCGGCCATATTGAAAAAAAAAATTAAACTGTAAAAGGAAAACACATTTCGTACTATTCGACTTTCATTTGTAAAGTCTATTTCAAGAAAAAATGTTTTTACTTGCATTAGAAAGACTATGATAATATAACACTGTGATCAAAAAGTAAAGTGAATTTGTTTATATAAATTATTTATTTATTCAACCAAATCAATTTCATCACTTTTAAAGTAATTATCGTCTGATAAAACGTACTTTTATCGGCATTTTTACAGTCCGGATACACGTCGGATACACGTCGGATATATATCGGATACACATCGGATACATGTCGGACACGTCGTATACACGTCGAATACACGTCGAATACACGTCGGATATCCGTCAGATACACGTGGGATACACGTCGGATACACTTCGTGGTATACGAAAACAGCCGGAATAGTCTTTTTCTGGTATAGCCTTCAAGGACTTCTTTCATTCGATTTTTATCTCCTCAATCGTGCTTTTTGAGTTTGCTGAATAAACAGAAGCCTCACAGAGGCAAATCAGACGAATACGGTGGTAGCGGAATGATATCAGTCGAGTTTTTGGTAAAAAATGTCGCGAAGAATCTGCAGTGTAACAGTCAAGACTTGACGCATTTGAGACCCAAGACATCCTTCAAAATGGTTTTGACTAGCCAAATGATATTCCAACTTATGACAAATAGACGCTTGGCAAATGTTATAGACAGTTCTACCAACCTAGGAAAGAAATAACTTGCCTTTCTAACGTTAAGTTTTTAATGACAATTTTACTTTACTTTTTGACCACAAAAGTATGTATAGTGGTGGAGTATAATATATATATATCTAAAGAATGTACAACGAAATACCTGAATGTAAATATTTCACGAAAATCTTTTTAGGACTGCCTATGATTAATCCTTGACAGTCTCTTGTCAAAAAAGGCTGTTATCGATATATATATATATATATATATATATATATATATATATATATATATATATATATATATATATATATATATATATATATAAAGTTAAGTGCCATCTACAAAAAGGTTCCACTGTATAACAGCCTATCTGATATTCATTAAAATGTTCGCTACTTCCAAAATAGACTAGCTTACAACTTAAAAAGGATTTTACCGTTTTTTTTTTTTAAAACAATCATTGTTATTATTCCAGCTGTACAACATCCATAGCTGGACATATGCCACCCCCCTTTATTTCGAATATCACTCAGTTTTCATCTTGAGGTTGACAATGTCCGCAAAAAGGCCGTGTCCGCTGCATTTGTAACTCTGTGGTATTCAATACAAAACAATAAGTACTTACTTAGAACCTATTAAGTAATGTTCAAGTAATTCACGCATAAGTGCTGTTATTGCAGAACAATTCCAACCGTGGCCTTTCCCATCCAATTATAGCTGCCCAACGAAAACAACACCCGCAAAATATAAACGTTTATGATCAATTTACTTGATATGAATGAATTGCACACCAACCAAACTGGGTGTGGAGGGTGTATATATTCTTATATTATTTCATTGAAACAATGTAATAACATAAATATATACATATATATACACAAATATATATATAAGTATACAATGCGATTAAAATAAGAATAGGACGGGCTCTCGGCTAACTTCACTCATATAAGTACGGTCAGCATTAAATATATAAAATAAAAAATAATAATAATTGTTTTTGTTGATTGTTTAATTCGTTCTACAATGAGCAAAAGAGGTCGTGTTTTACATCGGCGAGCTCGAGAGATTATCAGCAACGTTGATAAGTACTTCGAGGAAGAAAAAAAACGTGCCATTATGTTGTTGGACCAGTTAAAACAAGCAAGAATTGTACCAGGGCCAGATGGCAATATTCACATATCGCGTGATGTATTTGGAAGTTTCATTAAGCATTTGGAAACTGCTTCGAAGGTAACCGAGCGAGTGACTTTAGCCACTGGTATTATTTTTTAACATTGCTATTTTTGCACACTATACCAAGTTCCCGTTGTGACGTCACAACATGGCGCTAGGCCGGTCCTATTCTTATTTTAATCGCATTGTACGTATATATATATAATTAAGAAGGAAAGGACCAATATTTAGTAAAGGGAAGTGGCTAAATATTGGTCCGTTTCGGGATGGATGGACTTCCGTAAAATAACGTTTGATTCCTATATATATATATATATATGTATATATATATATATGTATATATGAGAGATATGTGTTTTTATACATATTCTAATATATTATACTATTTCTAATTTCGTAATGTTGATTCTATTGAAATGAATATATTAAGAAACTAAATATTTACTCTTACATATTAATTTTATAAATATTTTCTTTTATATATAATCTATTTGATTTATATCAACAAGCTAATAATGTAGGCATGTGTATCTCCTATATATCTCTCCTTGACATAAATCTTTTATTATTTCACGGTTAATTATAAAAATGCTTTAGGAATTTTATTATATAAAAATTATTAAAAGCATCTACATAGGATTTTAATTATTATTAAAATAAATAGATATTCAGACAGTTATTTCGTAATACATTTAAAATAGCACATTATTTATGCGCCATTATTTAAAATCTTTTATTTAAAATAGTGACAGACGTATTAATGCAAGAAATAAAAATAAATTCGGTTACGTCTTACATAACGAAAGCTTCGCTGGTCTGTATGTATATATAAATAAATCTTTTTATAGCATTCAAGTGTTTTTAATTGATCGAAATGTTTGTAAATTGGTTTGTTTGCCTATTTACATGGTTCATATTTAAATATATACATAAATAATTATTAAATTACATTTAAAACAACAACTTTTAAGTTTCTGTCTGTCTGTTAGAGCAGCGCTAGCCGGCGGCAGCTTGCTGCTTGTAATGTTACAAATAAACGACCATTCAAAAGCCTATTTAAAAGTAATCTTTTGCAGTGGAAGTCAATCGGCTAAAAATTAACCTTATATTAACTATTTTAAAAACCGGACGAAAAGATATTCGATAAACATAAGCATGCATTCGTATTTATCAAGTTTTTAAATATTATAACACCTTTACGTTACTTTAAACCAATGATTCCCAAAGTGGTCTATATCGACCCCTAGGTGTCTATGACAACCTGCAAGGGGTCTACGTTAGCAAAAAAAAATTTGGGGGTCCATGAAATGAAAATGGGGGTCCACGATAGTGGATCTCAACACATACACTGATATTACCTATTTACTTACATCATACTATCTTATAATATCAAAACATTTACATTATTTATAAAAGTACCTATGAAGTAAAAAAATTGTTTATTTAATTTTACGTATATGTTGCATAACAGATACAAAATTTTATTTTGAGTAGTTTAAATTTAAATTCAATTAATAAATGTATAAATTAACATGTGTTTTTACTTTAAGTTTTTAACACTAAACTTCACTACAGTTAGAAATTTACAGGAAATCAATATCAGGTAAGTAGGGGGTCTACCCAACACGGAAAAACATGGCAAGGGGTCTACGACACAAAACAGTTTGAGGAACTCTGGTTTAAACAATATAGTTTTGCAAGGTATTGACCATCGTCATGATATCCGGTGTCGCTCTGTCCGCGTCCGGCGACTTTACACGAGCTTTACTATGTCTTCAGTTCAGTATTCAAAACGTTTAACTGGTAAAAATGACTTCGATTTTAATAAATAAATTGGAATTAGATACAAACAGAAACAATAAAAGAAACTTCTCTCTTTTGGGACGCAACGGCTCCGCTGGAAAGTTAAAACAAAGTTTACAACGAAGTTAACCGTTTTAAAAAGTACGTAACGCGCAAAAAATACAGTTCAACTTGAACTTTAGAATCGATTCTTATCTTGTTTGAGAACCAACTTATAAATTACTTTTGTAGGTTTTATTTTGTTTAATATAATTATATCCTTACGATTGTAATGTGGAGTCCATCCTAAGTAAGAAAAGGACTAATATATAGCTACTTTCGCTATGTAACAGTAGTCGTGCAATAAAGTGCACTATCCGGAGCATCCTCAGGAGTAAACTCGGTGTTTGGCACTAATCGGTGTAACATTAGTCCTGAAGATGCCCCGTGGAAGGGTGAAACACGATTTGAGTGATTTAACGATGGTAGTTGTGTTTCGCATTGTTTGCCGCACGCGCATTTATCAGCGGGCTGGCGGGCGGTGCACTTTATTGCACGACTACTGCTACATAGCGGAAGTAGCTATACATTAGTCATTTTCTTACTTAGATTGTAATGTAGTCAAATTTTAATATTGAATGACGTCTTATTTAATTTATTGCTAAATACAAGAATTGGTTCTCCGAAGTGGCATTAGGTGTGGCACATCGCTCGTGCAATTGATAGCTGTTAGGGCTGAAAGTTTCTTAAGTGGCGACCACGATCCTCCCCCTAGATGGACAGGCGACATGGTTAAGATCGTGGGAGGTCGCTGTAGACCCGTCATCGTGCTGATCTTTAAGGAAGACCTATGCCTTCTAAGGGTCTTCTAACGTCTTATGTAATGATGAAGAGTGGTGGGTGATGTAGTGAGGAGACACGCAATTTCCTTTGATACTAGTCGTATGGACGGTGTGGTTATTACGCCAGATCTTGGAAGGAGTTCTCCTCCTAAGCCATTAGTTCCCAAAGTGCTAAAATTGGACCTTCAGGGGTCCATAGGAGACTCGATAGAGTGATACATTAGCGTGATAAAAAATGGTTTTACAATTTCTAAGCGGAGATTCATATCTAAATGACAGCTTGATATAATACAACTAACGCCATCTAGTGACGGTACAGAATGTTAATACGTCTTGTCTCGCTTACAACATTATTTTTATAATCTATAATTAGTGTAATTATAAATGTTATTATATTAAGTGTTAAAATTGAATTATTATTTATTTTCAAATACATATTTATCCGCTCATTTTTAAAATCATTCTCTGAAAATTATTGAACCGCCATGTTGATTTTACTCCCGCGTTTATTGTACCTAAATCTATTATAATATTTATAAATTAAAATGCTTATTTATTTTAAATGATATTAATGTAGATAATAATACATATTTCATTGTAAATATAAAATATTTGTATATTTTAATAATAAAAAAATATTTTTGTTCACAGTTCGGCCATATTGAAAAAAAAAACTAATGTCATCCGCCATGTCGTTTTCCCGCGTCTTTGTAGTGGTTGCCATCGCTGTGTTGTATCTTGATTCTTGTTATTCTGCCACTGTAAGTATTTTGATATTAAATTTATTTAATAATTTTTTTAATTGCATAATTCTTATATTATTTCATAAGTTATATTTACTTGACTGCATTTTTAACAAGTGTTTATTTCTAATCAAAAATATGTTCACCTTCGTTGTCAACAACCTTTTGACGTCTAGTGTACAAAATCAATGCCGGAGCGGTGATAAATCAATCGTTTTTTTCTGTAAAATATGTCGACAAAAACGACATTATTTTCCGGACCCCTTATATATATAATTAAATATTAAATAAAAATTATACAATGTTGACAATTGGACTGACGTAGCTCGGAGAATTGTTAGAATTGGTGGGAACATTACTCTTGCTTCAGACAACAGTTTCCTGACGACAAGCCGGGTGGATAGGCCTCTTATGAGGTCAGACATAGTCAAGGTTACATACAGCGTATGCCTATTGGCTGATATGATGATGACGGTGATGAATTTAACGCGTAATACTTTCATTGTATGTTTCCTCGTTGCGGTCAGTCAACAAGTAAGAAAAGTACCAATATTTAGCCTTTTCTTACTTAGGATGGACTTCCGCAAGGTAACGCCTGATTCCATTAAATAGTCAGTCAACAAATTGATGACTTCGGTTAATTTTTGATGATGAAAGTTCAGTTCCACGCTACTGTTTAAAACATTGTGTCTGTGATGTTCCGCATGAGGAACATCATACAACGCCCACAGCTGGAACTATCGTCGAAATTTTGGGACCATTGATATATCTTTTGTAAGACTACATAAATATATACAGAAATAGACAATATTTTGATATTGATTTAACACTGCTTTAATAAATCTGTTTAGATGCCGAGGAACTTCGACTCGAGATTGGGTGATGATTTTATCACGACGCCAAAGAAGAGACCATTCTGTAATGCGTTTACAGGTAATTAATATATTTTTTTAATTTAAGTATATGTTCACACTGTTGAAACACGATCATTTCAATAAGCCATATTTAACCGGTATAAGCTAGAGGATAATCGGGTCGAAGTGGCAGTTGAGATATCCCCTGGAGTTTGAAGGTTGTAGTGGAATCCATGGAAAAGTATTGCCTATCTTAGAAAGATGCTGCTTATCTGTTTTAATCCATCCTATTTGATATCTCTAGAGGCATGCGTTCAACTTCAGTTTTCAGCTGTAAATCAAATTTAGAAATAAGTTAATTATGAAAATTCACTTTAGAATGTAAGACGGACCTTGTTTAAGTCGAAATAAGTTATATGTTTGATTAAAATATGTTTATTCAGAGACATTACGAATGTGTACTAATATCGTTGAGTATCTAATTTTTTAGACCTTGAAGTTATTTTTATAAAATATCTTTTATTATACATATTTACAAGAGTATTAAATATATTTACTACAAAAGAGAAAGATAGAAGAACTGTAGCATGAAAGACAGATAATAGACCGAAAGAGACAATTAAGTACGAAAGAAAAGAAAGAAAATAAAAAACTATGTGAAAAAATAAATTGCAAATAAAATCCCTGTCCCACCATAAATAGGGGTACGAGAGGCCCCCAATAGCGGTAGTCATATAAAAAAAAAATATATTTACTACATGACATATGTGTAAACATTTATTGTCTTATATTAGGTAATATAACACATGTAGTTGCAAATTTATTTTTTTATAACTCTCTTTTGTTGTCATACTTTTAACTCACGCCCACTGCAAGATATAGGCTTCCGTCAAAGATATAAACGAAAACATAAACATACTATATATATATATATATATATATATATATATATATATATATATATATATACACTACTATCACAACGTACTATCTATCTATATATATATATATATACATATATATATATATATGTATTTTAATATTTCTTCTTATAATTTACACCCTAAACTGCCCTCTCCTTCATGTCTCTCATCTCCATCCAAAGGTTGTCTGGTAGAGATCGCCTCGAGCGACAACACCGCCTCTTGTACCTCAATATCAATAGTTTTTTTTTGATATTATTTAGATAGATATAATGCGACGCAACCTTAAAACTGCCAGGTTTATTAAATTCTTCGCACTACTCTTTTTTTAATTACAAATTACTGGCTGGTTTTGACGTGTCATATATACTTCAACTATTGTAATACAGATCCTAAATCTATTGGTAAATAAGTTTTATTAAATTGTAACTATGTAATTGAATTAATATAAACTATATCATTTTGTAATCTTATTCTCACCTTATCGTTTTAGTCTCTTAACGTCCAATATAACACATAGGTCTTCCCTAAGATATTTATGGGGAATATACCGTAATCGCCACATTTGACTATCGGGTTGGCGATTTTATGGGATTATGGTACACAGAGGACGCTACTGTGTCATCCTCTGGAAACTTATGTGTGAATTATCATCATATATAATTCATATATAATTAATGCACAAAGTGTGAATTATGTAAGATTGTATCCCGGGGTTCGAATCCTCTACAGGTCGATAACTTTCTTGAATAATAAAGATTTTGTACTAAATATATGATTTCAATACAACCACACAAATTCTCGTGTCACGGTGTTCGAACTTGAACTCCTCTGAAACGGCTTGACTGATTTTTACCTAATTTAATATGCGTATTCAGTAGGTCTGAGAATCGGCTACTATCTATTTTCTATACCCCTAAGTGATAAAGGTTGTTCACACTTAAAAAAAAATTTTTTATTTTTTTAACGAAATTTTTTGTATTTATTTTTTTATGATACAGCATACAAGAATACATACAACCATAAATTTTCACCACTCTACGATCAACCCTTATTTTTTATTTGTAAATTAAAATATAATTTTTTTTTTGCAAAACAACGTTTGCGGGATCAGCTAGTAAATATATAAAACTAAAAATCCACTATATGTACGGTGGCCATTTTTAAAAATACATACAGATTTTTTAACAGACCGTTATAAAAACAAACATGGCCGACATCTGTCACATTGGCTGTCAGATTTTTAAAATTATATTTTTAAACTGCAAACTCTAGAAAGCGATATAAAATTTTATCTCGATTTTTTTATTTATGATGTAAAAAATATTAAATGATATATTTTTTCCAGGATGCGGTCGAAAACGTTCACAATATGCACCCGGTATGCCTGTGCAGGAAATCTCGCGCCAGAAGCAGGTACGTATGACCACTGTTGGACATAATCCTTCACAGATTCCCAATAGGTTGGGAAAAAGCCTACTTTCAACGTCTTCCGAGGACTTTTCGAGGCTCTGCCAAAAGACATGCAGACTCCACGGAGTTTTTTATTATTTCCTTTTCAATATGTATCGCGTTACGAACTAACATATACTTAATTTTAAGCTGTAGATTATAAATTATTGTAAGATGTTCCAAAGTCAAGCTGGACATAGTTCTGGCCCAACGCTGGCCCCACGGGGGACTCGGTGAGTACCTGAATCTTACATCTGTGACCCAGCGGTGGACTATACTGTGGTGTACGTAATTGACTGCTGTCTCTTATTAAGTGCTACCTGAACAGATATAGAGATCGAGCTAGGAAGGAAGGTATCGCTTCTCTAATGCTGCCTCAGATTGTTAAAATACTCCGAGGAGGTGATAAAAAAATCATAAATAGGAACAAACCAAGGGTCCGGTGATAGTGATAAATAGCTGTCGTATAGTAATAAGAAAACAAAATTTAACAGCTAAGACAAATAAATGTAATAATAAAAGTAAGAAAAAGACCACTGAGCAATGCACTCTGTGTTTGGCACTAATCGGTGTTACATAACTCCTGAAGATGCCCCGTGGTGGGGTGAAACACGTGTTGAGTGATTTAACGGTGGCAGTTGTGTAATTCGCATTGTTTGCCGCATACGCATTTATCAGCGGGCTGGCGGGCGGTGCACTTTGTTGCACGACTACTAATTAGATTAGTACCAAATACAGAGAACATATAATTGCACAGGTGGATTATCTCTTCCCGCGATGCGCTAAACCCGTGCAAGCAAAGAGCTAATAGAGGTCTCCGTCTTTGACCCTTAAAGGTCAACCATTTTAGCATTATCTATTCTATTACCTCTGAACCAGTTTTAATATTTCTGCCTTTGTTCACAGTACGTAGATGAAGATGTTCTCGGTTCCATGGTGGAGTCTGAAAACGCCGTGGATGAACTGTCCCGCCAGATCTTATCCGAAGCGAAACTCTGGGAGGCAATCCAGGAGGCCAGCGCGGAATTGGCAAGAAGGAAGCAGAAGGATTCGTACAACCAATAAATCGAAGATATATGCCCGAACAATAAATGGACTTACAATTTAAAATTGATAAATACTTGGAATTCTGTAGCGTTTCGTAAATATTATACTTTAAGATTATAAATTTTAATTAAGATATACATTTAGTGTAAATGTCATATTTTCCCGCCAATGTTGTTTGACAGCTGACAGTTATGTTTTTAATTGTCGTATCCGATTTGACAAAGACACGCATGCATTTCGGCCAGTTCGATTGTAAGTTATTTTTAAAATCTAGGAGGTGACATAGTTGTAGTTATTTATTATAAATTATAATTGAAATTTATTTTAGAAAAAGTTGAATTTATTAATGATATATTGTGTTAATTGATTTAAGTCGTTTTGTATAATTTGAAAGTGATATATTTTTTTTTAATAAAAAAAATATCTGTTAGATCTACATA
Organism: Battus philenor; assembly: GCF_028537555.1. Lineage (NCBI taxonomy): Eukaryota > Metazoa > Arthropoda > Insecta > Lepidoptera > Papilionidae > Battus > Battus philenor. The sequence continues at coordinate 206,742 of NW_027181692.1, read as the reverse complement.
TTTACGTAATAGGTGAATAGCTTTAAGATGTATGAATGTATATTCAGACTTTAAGAGTCAATAAAAAATTTCTGGAAGTTTTTTTCCTTTTTTATTGAAATGTATATATCATAAATCAAAACACAAATATTCTCTATTCGAATAGGCTATTACAAGCACTTTCGAAATCGTCAATCAACATAAAAGGTCTGCATTGTTGTCTCTACACACACACACACACACATATATATATATATATATATATATAAATATATATATATATATATTATAAGTATAATAAAACAATAAATAAAAACAACAAACTGACTTGGAACGAACTTGCGACAGAAAGAATAAAAAAACAGAGAAAGAAAAATAAATGAATTAACAGACAAATAATCATAGGCCTTGTAAATATTTATTAAACATTTTCTTAAAAATATGTAATGACACCACGTCTTATATTCAATGGTAAATCATTCCACAATCGAACAGCTTGTGTGGTGAAAGTCCTGGCGATAAACAAAGGAGAATGCTAGCATCTATTAGCTATCTATTAGCAGTTATCGTCTTGAAAAATTAAATGAATGAGGAATTATTTTATTTTTGAAGACGAAAAGTTGGAGTATATAGTGTATATTTTCTTCGTTGTATTATTACCCTGTCTATCACGATTTTATAAATAATTTTGCGGTCAAACTAAACATTAAATATATATATACACATATATTTAATGGAGTCAGGCGTTACCTTGCGGAAGTCCATCCTAAGTAAGAAAAGGACCAATATTTAGCCACTTCCGCACATGCAGTGGTAGTCGTGCAACAAAGTGCACCGCCCGCCAGCCCGTTGATAAATGCGCATGCGGCAAACGCGCCTGTTTAGCTAGGCATACTCATTTTAAATATTTAATGGAATCAGGCGTTATTTTGCAGAAGTCCATCCTAAGTAAGAAAAGGTCCAATATTTAACCACTTCCGCTGATAAATGCGCACGATGTTGCGGCATCTAGTAGTGACCATGAGCTATCGAGCATGAGGTAGACGTGGCTGGTAGACACCATTCAAATCCTTCAACTTACATTAAGGGTTTTGCAAATACTTTTATAATGCGAACAAAAAAGGATTGGAACAACCTACCAGCGTCACTGTTTCCAGCTAACTATACCTTGGGAGTCTTGAAGCCAACAGTGAATTGATTTCTATACAAGCATGTATCGTAGACCTCGTCGTCGCTTAACATCAGACGAGAGAGAACTCGAATGTTTTGACTATAATATAAAAGAGTATAAGAGTCGTTTTATACAAACCACATCTTTTGTCAGTCCGCCAATAGATGTCGCTACGTTTAACTGTTACAATAAACAGTAAAAATTGAAATAAGTAATAATTATATTTATAATCATTATTTATACTAAGAAGTATTGACGAATGTAATCAGTATTGACAAACAGGTGGCGCAAAAGTAATGTCATAATGTGAACGCGCCTTAATTTTGATAAATAGTGTCAAATGTCAATGTCACTTTGACATTTATGACGTAGATATATAGAGAATTAGCTGTCAATTTTCACGTCATGCCACTCTATTTGCTCGAACAATGAAGCGTTGAAGGCTAATATCTGTAATTTGGAACCAGATGTATCGCGAGCAACATTTTAAAATGTCGTAAAATATGCAATTATGCATCAACTCGGAAGGTGATCATTTGAATGATATATTTTTTTTCCAATTTATGTCATAAATGTGGAATGTAACGTAAGAGCATGCGTGAAGGGGAACGTCAGATTGTGCGAGCGAGAGGTGTGTGTGAGAAAGGAAGATAGACCAAGTGTGCGGAGTCTTGAGTAGAATTTCTTATTTAAATAAATATTTGTGACCCGACAAAAGGTTTCAAAGTTCAATCCCTACATCCTGATTACCACATAAATTTTATACTTTTAAATAAACCTTTTTTCAACAAAAAAGCTCTCTTTTTTAATTAACAACAATATGGCTGCTGGTTCAAAATATGACATTACTTTTGCACCACCAATTAAAATAATTTAATTTTAATACTCTTTTATGTACAGGCTTGTAAATATAGTTGCATAATAGTAAAAAAAAGTACAATGTGGTCTTATCACACGAGACAAGTACAGACTACCATAGTATGAAAACAGTAGAAGTATAAAAGGGGCAGTTAACGTGTACATATATACAATACATACATACGTGTGTATATAGCATATATACTCATAATAAATACAATATTATACATGATTGTAATTACAGTAATATAAAAACATTCATTCGGAAGATCTTGGGACCAGCGAGAAATCAAGACGGATCTTGGAGGCTCCGAAAGAATGCCGAAATCGAGACTTTAGTAGCACAGCCAAATATCATTGGCGAATATAAAGCTCAACGAATCCGCTGGCTTGGTCACTTGGAGCGAATGGGATCGGATCGGAGCGTGAAGGTAGCGTACCTGGAAAAACCGAGGGGTCGAAGACCAGTGGGTAGACCCAGGTATCGCTGGATCGATCGCGTTGAGGCAGACTTGCGCGAATTGAATGTCAACCAATGGCAGACGATGGCGCAAGATAGAGGAAAGTGGAAGTCTCTCGCTTCGGAGGCCAAGACCCACTTTGGGTCACTGAGCTAGCGGAGTAGTAGTATAAAAACATTACATTGACTTGCATCGCACTTGACTCAGAAATAATAAATAAATAGAGAAAGAAAAAAATAATAAATTTGTTGTACTTGAAACTAAACACCGCGCACAATTTTGTAGCTACGCGATCACTAGACTATAACTCCGCGAACACTTAGTGTTCACATCTCGAACTCTATTTAATTTCAATTTCTGTTGACGTTCTTCCCTCTTTCTTTCTTCCATTTCAACTGCCTTTACCCGCGTTCAAGCCTACACTACACTATAGTCAATAACAACTACACGGGTATAGTCCTTTCCGAGCTGTCTTCATTTCGACTGCAACACGATCATCCAGGGTACATTTATAGTCCACGAACCACCTATTTCTGTGGGCACAATGTAGATGAAGTTCCACAAAGCCAAAATACTAGCAGCAAAATCTTCAAACATAAACTTTACCTGCATAACATCTCTAATTCTGTTCGTAGCCAGTGCACATGAAAACACTTCGCTTCTCGAGTAATAGTCTGCTTAAATATCCTCCCCACAGTACCGATTTTACTCACTTCTTCGCAATACAACCTATTCTTCTTCGCAACCTGCTCCCCCTCGATATCAGGATGGTCAGGAATCATTGCGCATTCAAAGTGAAGGCTCGACAGCTGGCGCTTAACGAGCTGACGGAGTCATCACCATAGTTGGATATTTGGTAGGTTTATGATATTATCTCGTTTCACCTTTATTTATTCATCTTTTCACCGCCTAACAGTTAGCTGGTAGAGAAAGCGTTCGGCATTAAATTCGCCATTATACATAAAATGTAATAAAAATGTTTAAATAAAAACATGGCTGTGGCCATATAGAGAATAAAAGGAATGCCTGTTGTTAAAGTTCTGGAATGAATAACAAAACGACTAAGTTATTTATACTTTCAATAAATATATATATATTTCAGATAAGTACACTACAATGCAGAGAAAAATAGAAAAACATATGTATGTAATGTTTTTTATGCTTATTTATTTAGAAAACCTAATGTTGCAGATATAAAATATTATGCATATACTGTTCACTATTGTATTCAAAGTGGCAGTGGCAGTTTTTCATCATTATGCATTTAAGGGTTAAGTAGTGTTCGAAAGGCTGTTTGTTGCAAAGATCTCCAAAAGACCCAGCTTTCTCTCAACGGTATCGGATGTAATGACACATACAGGATGATCTATTATAGATGTAATAGCTTTAAAGGTGTGAATGTTTGTCATTCTATAATAAATCGGTCTCTTCGGAAACGAAGGCTGATCGTAACGTGACATTATATCACAAGGAACGTCAACCCCTGATCATACCAGACAAGCTTTGCTGGAGTCCTTCCGCCACTTCAAGCAAACCAAGCCCAAATAGGGTCCTCTTGTAAAAGCTGAGGTCCTGGAGAAGCTAGCAATAGTATTTAGTGTCCCAAGGTCAGGTTTCCCTGGAAACTCAAGAGATTCTTAAACCTGTGGAATATTCAAATGCCATTTGGGACAGCATTTGTTAACACCGATCACCCTGTATAAAGTGATCACTCAGGAACTCTGACACTTTGCCGTCCGCACGTTTCGTAAAATTTATTCGTTTGGCGCCGGCCGTTTTTGACATTGTCGAGAAATAATGAATTGTAAAGTTTTAATCAACTCATCGCTAGTTCTCATGCGTTCTCAACCCTGTTCTCTTACTTTCATGAAATTTCGAAGATATACATACATAAATAAATACAAAATTTGTTTGTTTTATATATTTGTTTATTTCCATTTTCTTTGGTATTCAGTATTTTTCTATCGTGTGGTATGAAGCAAAACAGTCTCCAAGATGCAACGTGGAATTCGCCTTGTAAATATTTCACTACCTTCCGACGATTCTGCTCCACTTTCGCTTTTTTCACCAATGTCTTCCGAATCGGCCAAATCGTCCGGAACGTCAGACAAGACGTCCGCGCATTCATCATAAATAATCGAGTCGTCTATTTCGTCTGCCATGATGAAAGAGCACAAGCACTTAAAACAGAAAACTTTTGACGTGTGTAACTTATTGTTACCTAAATAAAACACCAATAGAACTCAACAGCAACAGAACTCAGTAAAACTATTCTGCACACGACACTACATTGGTGTCGCCGGCCTTTGGTCGAACTTTTGTGCACGACACCACTGTGGTGTTACCGGCTTTTGGTCGAACTTTTGTGCACGACACCACTGTGGTGTCGCCGGACGGCATAGTGAATGACAGGCCAATAACTTCTGTCAGTATAAAGTCCACAGGGGCAGATGGTAAACAATAACTAGTTTTAATATGTAGTTTAACGAATTTTAAAAATGCTAACTTTATTTATTTTTTCAAAAATATTTTTTTTTATTTTATTTAATAACCAATCAACCTGTAGCTAAGACGAATATTAAAAAAAAATCTAAATAAAATTACTTGATACATAGTTTTTATTGTTATTGTAGTAATGGCGTGAACTTATACAAGTTCGTGCTTTTTAAATACAATATAGTAACAGAAATTTGACTATCGGAATTCAGATTAAAGACATATAAAGATAATATCAAATCATAAAACTAAACACATTCCCTCTGTCAGTATCTTTAAGTGGTCCACTTTCGTATCATAGAATAACATATATATATGCTCTCGGCAAAACAAACAATATCTTTCGTATAAAAAGGAACGCGACGTGGAGACATTTCATTCCACAGTAAGCTGTGACATCGGCCGCCATCTTGGATCTGTCATTGCGAAATACGTTCCGTTATGTTGAAGTTACTCACGATTTTATTCCTAATGATTATTGGTTAGTAATTTTACTAATAATTATTTAAATAATCTATCATATATATACACATATATAGTTTTTTTTAAAACATATTGTATTAAAGAGATTTATCGAAACATAATTTATAACTAAGTAATTTCATCCAATACGACGACATAAATAGAATATTCCCAATTCCTAATACTATCAAATAATCAACCATATCTTAGATATTTTTTAAACATAATTGTGGTGTGTAATGTGTCAAATTTTGACATTTTATTGATATATTGAAAAATATTTACTTTATAAGTACATAACAATAAATATCGGCATGACTGTATTGTAAAATCGATTTTATATTTAAAAATTATTGTTAGATTATATTTCTAGGTCATGTCATCATCACATAGTCCACAGCTGAACAAGCTACTTCCACAGATTTCTAATAAGACCGATACAAAGGGGCTAGCATCCAGTGTCTTCTGTCTGTCTACCTTCTGGATAGACGCTTTTCGTTTGCTGGTCCATGGTCTCCTGTCAGGACCTTAAGGTTGCAGCAGCCATTCGGTCTTCGCGCAGTCCTGCTCTGTTCCTTCCCCATCCTCTGTGCTACTTCTGTAACTTTAATTCCTCTTCGAATCTCCTCTTTCTTGATTCGATCTCCTATCAAATCTTTGTCAAATAATTTCAACAATATAATTGTTTTCTAAAATGCTTTAAAATTTTACGTCCCTTTTTATATCTTTCGCCCGAGCGTTCGAACCATTTTAACCCACAGACGTGAATTCACGCCCGTACAATGTAATAAAGCCTGAACTTCTTACTGAAATACGATTGGAAGTAATTATTCTTATATGTAAAATCTTCTTGAATCTATTTGATGAGTAGTCTAATTTTTATCTGTTATAAACATTAGCTGCCGATGTAAAGTAACGGGCGCGGAATTACGTATTGATCGAAGGCATCAGGCGTATAACAGCCTTCTTTGACAAGAGGCTGTGAAGGATTAGCCATAGGCAGTTCTAAAAAGATTTTCGTAAAGATATTTACTTTCATAATCAATATAATAAAAATCATTACTGACAAATATGAAGTGCAATATGAATATGTTGTACATTATTTAGATATATGCATATATAAATATATACACACATATATTTGTATATATATATATATATATATATGTATTTATAATAAGGTGTACCAAAATGCTCAGATATGTCAGTTCTTTCATTTGTACCAAGGTATTCTATTATAGATTTAATGGAATTCCACTTCCGCACATGCACCGCACCTGAAGACTTGGAAGGGTGAAACACGTATTGAGGGATTTGTCGGTAGCAGTTGTGTAATTTGCATTGTTTGCCGCATGCGCATTTATCAGCGTGCTGGCGGGCGGTGCACTTTGTTGCACGATTACCACTGCATGTGCAGAAGTGGCTAAATATTGGTCCTTTTCTTCCTAAGGTATTTTATTTTGTTCATAATGTATGTAGGCTTCATTAAACTCACGGTCACCTAGAGAGTTTCGCTGTGAGATCCGCTGAAAAGATCAACGACGTAACTCGAAGAATTGGTCGTCTAAGTGGCAGGGGGCGGGGCAAACAACACATGCTGTTGGAGCAGCATGGGTAAGCCAACTAGGTGGGCCGACGACATAGTTACGATCATGAAGAAGTCCCTAGATCCGGGCAGAATAGGACTAGTGAACGTGATGATCCCTGGGGAATGCCTTTCATATTGGCATACATTGGACGTCCACGACTAAAAGAAGATGCTATGTTTCTTTTGATGAAGGTATGTGTGATTCTTCAGGAGCTGTCCACGCTGCAGGCTGGGCGTGTGGTTCGTGCGGCAGCGAGTGTGTTCCTGCATGCGGGACCAGAAGATTTAGAACCTGCTGCTTCAACTATTTGAGAAGAAAGCGCGTTCCAGAACCTTCCACGGTAACAAACACATGCGAGTGTTTACTGTAGATATAAAAACTAAATATACTGAATTTCTTTCCCAATTAACTGAATTTCTAGCCCACTTAACTGAATTTCTTGCCCACTTAACTGAATTTCTTGCCCACTTAACTGAATTTCTAGCCCACTTAACTAACTCTCTCACCCACTTATCGTATCTTCTGGTTTGCAATGAAACTAGGATGTTTGCAATGTTACATAGATCCACTACAGAATCGAACAGAGAGATATATACAATGTCGGTCGCGTGTCCATGAGTGGTGCCAAGAAAGGACTTTTAGTTTCACGTTCGGGAACATTGAATATTAGGTGGGCAAGAAATTCAGTTGAGTGGGCAAGAAATTCAGTTAAGTGGGCAAGAAATTCAGTTAAGCGGGCAAGAAATTCAGTTAAGTGGGCAAGAAATTCAGTTAAGCGGGCAAGAAATTCAGTTAAGTGGGCAAGAAATTCAGTTAAGTGGGCGAGAAATTCAGTTAAGTGGGCAAGAAATTCAGTTAAGTGGGCGAGAAATTCAGTTAAGTGGGCAAGAAATTCAGTTAAGTGGGCAAGATATTCAGTTAAGTGGGCAAAGAAATTCAGTTAAGTGGGCGAGAAATTCAGTTAAGTGGGCAAGATATTCAGTTAAGTGGGCAAGAAATTCAGTTAAGTGGGCAAGAAATTCAGTTAAGTGGGCAAGAAATTCAGTTAAGTGGGCAAAGAAATTCAGTTAAGTGGGCGAGAAATTCAGTTAAGTGAGCAAGAGATTTAGTTAAGTGGGCAGCCATTTGACATCCTATCGATGAGCAGACACGTGTTCACAGATTAAAAACGAATCGAATGCAGTTATTGTGAAAGCGGTCTTGTTCTATCTGCGTTCAGTTCGAAACAGCACTCATCACCGTAATCGATGATGGGAAGGATGATAAGGATAAGGACGTTACGAGAAAAGTCTTGGTCTTAGAGAGAAAAATTTCAGGCAGAGACAACGCATGGCACTGGTTACTTTTAAAGACATAATTGATCTGTAGATGTCGTGTTTAGTCGTCAAAGGATGCGAGATACAGGCCGGTTCATATCGGTCCTAATAGAAATTTATTAAGTGGGCATATGTCCAACAGTGGACGTGGACTATATTGTTACAGTAATTCCACAAAATATATTAAATTGTAAAATTACCTCAAAGGTAAAGTAATTATTGGGTTTAGACATTGAGACATCAAACAACGTTCTCGTTGTAGAACTGTATAAAAGATAAAAGTTTCAACGAATCTTATATCTTATATTATGATATTAAATTACATTTCAAATTGTAGATATACAATAATTCGTTGGAAATATGAAGAGAAATATTAATATCAACATTACTGGTTCCTACACTTTCGTATGTTTTCTATTAATATTATTCTAAACGTGGCGGTCGATTATGGTGCAGGAGACAGTAACGTTGAGAACTCAGATTTTCGAATGCAAAGTTATTAAACGGTTTTATTTAGTTCGACCCGTAAGAAATTTGTTTGGGTAAAAATTAGAAATTGAAATTTAAGCATCTTCCCGTTGTCAGATTGATCTGAAATTTGGTACACATTTTTAATTTAGATGACAATACAATATAATAAATTCAATAACATTATAAATCTAAGATGGCCGCCGATATAAAATGGCGGATTACGTATTTTTCCTTAACCCCCTCAATATGGGTATCAAATGAAAGGGCTACACTAGTAAAACACGATGATTATGTCAAAATTTAAAATTCAAGATGGACGCCGTTCCAATATGGCGGACTGGGTACATATTTTTCCACAATCACCACAATATGGGTATCAAATGAAAGGGCTACACTAGTAAAACACGATAATTATGTCAAAATTTAAAATTCAAGATGGACGCCGTTCCAATATGGCGGACTAGGTACATATTTTTCCACAACCACCACAATATGGGTATCAAAAAACTGTTTAACTTAAAAGTTTTTTAAATGTATTTTATTTTATAAAATATTTTTCAGATGATTAACCTGCAATATGATGACTACGATATAACGCGAGGTTTCTTGGAAGATCCGGAGCTATGGTGGATGGGCGCACCAGATGAAGTCACCCCATACTCCCGAAATTACAAATCTGTTTGAAGATTTTAAGTAAACTAAAGTAAATCATATATGTTCTTTTTATGTGTATAAATAAATAGATTTATATTAGACATTGTATTTCTATTAAACATATTCACCCAAATCCTTTGCCGTTATTTGTTTCTGAACTTGGATTAAAATTTCAACGTACTATTATTTTTTTTTTCATCAGGTATACTCATCAGGTTACTCAACATATCACAGACCTCCATTTTCATAGTTTTAAATATAAAATTAAAAGTATATTTTTAAATAAATCTTATTATAGGATTCAAGCGTTTTTAGTTGACCTAATTGTGTGGAACCTTTGTTGATTCATTTATATGGTTTATATCAGTGATTCCTAAAGTGGTCTACATCGACCCCTAGGGGTCTATGACAACCTGCAAGGGGTCTACGTCAGCGAAAAAAATTTGGGGGTCTATGAAATGAAAATGGGGGTCCACGATAGTGGATCTCAACACATACACTGATATTACCTATTTACTTACATCATACTATCTTATAATATCAAAACATTTACATTATTTATAAAAGTACCTATGAAGTATATATTTTATGTTTATTTAATGTCATGTATATTTTACATAACAGATACAAAATTTTATATTAAGTAGTTTTAATTTAAATTCAATTAATAAATGTATAAATTAACATGTGTTTTTACTTTAAGTTTTTAACACTAAACTTCACTACAGTTAGAAATTTACAGGAAATCAATATCAGGTAAGTAGGGGGTCTACTCAACACGGAAAAACATGGCAAGGGGTCTACGACACAAAAAAAGTTTGGGAAACTCTGGTTTATATTATAATATATACAAACATTGTTAAATTTCATTTAAACCAGCAACTGTTGAGTTTCTGTCTGTCTGTCAGACAAGCGTCAGCCGGCGGCAGCTTGCTGCTTGTAATGTTACAAATAAACAACCATTCAAATGTGTAAATGTCTACTCGAATAAAGATAACTCGAATTTTTATATTAGCATTTTTACACGTTCACTGCGGGCCCAATTTTGAAGAACTTTCAGCTGGTGCGGCTGAGGTCGAATCAGCCTCAAGCTGAACTTCCTAGTAGTGCGGTTGAGGCCTTTTCTGCCTCATGTTTCAATCATTTTTTTTACAATATTGAGTCAATGCTTCGCAGACATAAAGAAAGCTATATTTGTCTTTGTCATACCTTTGACAAGTGTGAAAATTCAGGTGCTACCGGAACATATAAATACTGCTAGTGTTATAAATTGAATTAATAAATATAATTAACACTATATTTTGGCAATAAAAACTTTTTGACGCAGTTTACATATACGATTATTAATTTTTTTTTAAATGTCCTGAAATTTACACATTACATGTATTTATGGAAAGCCTCTCTAAGCAACGTATCTACATAGTTCCAAGTAAATAACTTACTTAATCATTACGATAATAAACCCTGTACAACAAAGCCTAGATACTTTAAATTTTCTGGAAATATTTCATTTGAATTTTACGTAATTTCCTCTGCAAGAGGGTCCAAGAGAGGTTCTTTATTTATAAGGTATACTCATCCTGTACCCTTCAGTAACTAAAAACGAAGGTCTAAAACTAACTAATACGTGTTTTCAGTGATGATTTCAGGTGCTGAAAAGTAATCTCAATCTACACATCTGACTTATTTGCTCTGTATACATAAAAATATATATTTTTCAGAAGTTCTCAACCTTTTTTTAACTTTCTTATATTTCTATGTTAAACTGACGTTAATTTTCATTTTATTTTTCTCACAAAGTTTACATATATACATATACATATAAATACTACACCAGAGCGCTCAATGTCATGGCAACTTTGTTCATAGGTACAGAGCTCTGGAGTCGATCCCGCGACCTGCGATCGCAAATCTCACTGCCCCAGCGCTGGGCTACCACTGCTCGTCGATCTTGTGGGCCATTTGCTCTGTATACATGAGAAATGTAGTTTTTAGGGGTAGTCAACCTTTTTTTTAACTTCCTTATATTTTTATGTTAAACTGATGTAAATTTTCATTTTCTTTCGCCTGCAAAGTTTATTTTCTCCACATATATTGTTGTTACACAAAAGTTTATAAATAACTTTAAGGATATGCGTGTTCACGGCACTTCTTGATCTTAGGGATCCGTGTTTATTGTTTAGAGGGTTCTGTAACTCTTGCTTTGTAATAATATATATAATTTTAAGTCAAGTCTACAATAAACATTTCTTTTATTTAACTTAACAATGCCTGTTGCGTAGTTACTTTATATTTTATATAAATTTACTTTGACAATTAAAATAAATTATATTCTATAATTCTTCTTTTCATAATTCCTTCTATCAATAAATACTTTTATTCTTATCACAAATCAAACTCTATTTATTCTTTTTTTTCTTGTCAACAAACTATTTCTCGGAATTAGAGTCAGAGAGTTTTTAATTAAATGAAAAGATTCGAGAAGTAACGTCGGAAAAATCTAAGAGAGATATATGAATACAGAAGAACTAATGTCATCGACGTAGGTCTAAAACTTGCCTGTCAGAAGTGGCAGAAAGGCGGGGCACATCGCTTGTGTACCAGATAACTATTGGGGCAGAAAGTTTCTCGACTACGAGCCGGTAGACGCGGCGTGGGCAAATCCCCCACCGGTGGACCCACGACATAGTTAAGACTTCGATAAGTCAACGGATACGGATGGTGCAAAACCTGTGATCGTGGCAACTTTTGGGAGAGTGAACAGGCAAACAAATAATGTAAATAAAAATGAAATGAAATAAGAATCTATATAAGGAATAAATTAATTAAATCAAATTATCTGTATTGAAACTGCAATAAATATATATATAATAAAATACATAAACTAAAGTCTGTGATATACTGTAATAAAACAAATAGAAGAGAAAGTTAGATAGAATTGTAGAGTGAAAGAACGGAGAGATAGATAATGAAAGCAGAGTATGGTAATAAACAATTAAATGTGAAAAAATTAATAAAATAAAAATTAAATCCCTGTTCAAAAATAACTTTTTGGAGTGGAATACGCCCTGCAGTGGGCGCCCATCGCCCAATATAATGTTAAATAATTTATGTATACAGTAAAAGTCAAGTCAAAATTGGTGTATTTTATACAAAGAATAAAAATAATTATCAAAAAAAGCAAATGTCACTTGTTGTAACAGCTCCTAATAGATACCGGACTGCTTGTATTTCGTGCGACAGAGATAACGCTCAACAAAGCCGAAATTAGCCGATTGTCTCTTCCCAAAGGTCGATGTGCAATATTTATCGCCAGATATTTATTGTACAAAGTGTGAATTATACGAGTATAAGACTGTATCTCGGTAGTAATCTGTAATCGAACCTGCGACTTCTACCGCTGGGATACCTATGCAAGTATTAGATAATTAAATATTATTTCTATAATATTTACATGCCTACATATTAATTATCTCTGTATATGGGGTTAAATAATAAAGAAACAAATAAAAATAATTCACATAGACTTGCTTTTCCGATGTGTTTCAATCCTATATTAACGTTACCAGAAATATTACCTTTAATAATTCTATATTTATATATACAATTATTACTAAACATATAATATTTTATAGAACCTTTATCATGTTTTATATATATGTAATATTTTTGAATCATATATTCCATTTAAATGACCTGTATATGTGTTGACAGTGAAACCCATTTTGGCTCCGAAACATCATAAACAAAAACTAGTATTTAATGGAATCAGGCGTTACCTTGCGGAAGTCCATCCTAAGCAAAAAAAAGAACCAATATTTAGCCACTTCCGCACATGCAGTGGTAGTCGTGCAACAAAGTGCACCGCCCGCCAGCCCGCTGATAAATGCGTATGCGGCAAACAATGCGAATTACACAACTACCACCTTTAATTCACTCAACACGTGTTTCCCCCCTCCACGGGGCATCTTCAGGAGTTATGTTACACCGATTAGTGCCAAACACAGAGTGCCAAAACTAGTAATAAAGGCTAAATAAATGCTTCCCAACGTGGGACATTACCCGTTGAAGGACAATTCGGACTCTACACGAGATCAATCCATTCGCTTTAATATAAATATTATTTTTGTTTCGTAACTGAACTAAGAATTATAGGCGAAGCATGGGATAAAAAAAGATTTGGACGCATTTAACTAGTATACAGCTGAATATAAGTTTTTTCCATAGATTTCTAATAACACCGATTTCATGCATCCACGGCAAGGTGGAAGGATAACAGCGACCCCACGCTAGTTATATTCGTAATAATATGTTTAACACTCGACCAGCGGTTCCCAAACATTTTAATTCACGCCCCATCTTAGTCTTTCTAATATTCTCACGCCCCCCTATGTAACATACATAAGTTTTGTATTAAAACGAAAGGAATAAACTCGTGTCGAGTTCATATTTGAATCACTATATAACAAAAGAAATCCTCGAATTGGAGCCGCCACCCCCGCACTGTCTCAAGAGAGCTATATAACTTTCAGTTATAAATAAACACGAATCATATTTAATGTATTTCTCTATTCCCGTATTATCATTCATGGAGATGTGAACACACTTAACAATGTCAACACAAAACAAACGGCATTGTTTGTCCTCCATTACGCAGTGCAAACTTATTTCAACATATAAAACGGGAATGGCGGGAACTTTTGACACTAGCGGCGGCCATCTTGCTCTAAATGTCAAGAGACGAAACGAAGAAAAAAATGTTGAAACTTTTGTTAATTGTCATTTTGTTGTTGATGGGTTAGTAATGTGTGTTTATATAATCTAAAATATATTATATATATTATTATCGTTGTATATATATGAATGTATTTATATATGTTGTTTACGAAAGGCTTTATAAGAAGAATCAGAAGTAGCCAGCATACGCCGAATAAACTAGAAATCGCGAAAATCTAATTTTTCAGGAGAAAAAAAAACTGAATTTTTTTAATAACTTCCGCTATGTTCAACCTACAAGGGTTATTTATATACCAAACCAAAGCTAATTATTTTCTCCATTCATATATTTAATTTCTGTTTATATATTCATAAAATTATCAAAGTTATATATAATTATATAATTATAAGTAAGTATATACAAAGTTATATAAGTTATATAACGGAAAAAAGATTTTACTGGAATTAAATTTTAATTTTTTTGAGGGTAATGTCTTTTACGAAATTTGATATTGACCGACACCAGTAAGGCTGCTATAGTTTTTTACAGTTTTTTTCGCATCGCTCAGTTTGTGATCGATACTTTAAATTAGATGATGAAAATAAAACATCACCGTGTATATATTTATACAAAAGTAGCTAGTAACACCCATTACTGAAAACCGCCGAACAGTCGTCGTTCCCAAAAGGCATTTTTCAAGCTACTTAGGTGACCTCGCAGCGAAACTCTGAGAATAGCCCTCTGTATTGTTCTCTGGGTGATCAAGAGCCTTTTTGTCAACATATCATCACTGGCAACACATCCTTCATCTTCAGGTATTTTTTTATGGTCCCCGCTGTTGGGGACCTCTCGTTCCCCTATCTCGTGTGGGACAGGGACTTTTTGTTTCTAGTAATTTATTCATATTTTTTATTATTATCATTCTTCTCTTTCTTCTGTATCATCTTATCTGTCGTACTGTTTTTTTCATTCTACAATTTTCCCAGTCTTTCTCTTTCATTCCATTAGCCATACATCCATCCTCAACCACTACATTCTAGGTTTCCTTACTATTTTATTTTGCAACATTATTTATTGTTCAAATATTTAACACGTATTTTCTTTGTAATTATCATCTTATATTATACTATTTATTGCACTATTTTTGGTACTACTATATTCCTTTTATTTCTATATTTTAGTGTTCGTCATCTTCAGGTAATGCGGTATTATGGTCAAGATATTTCAGTTTCCCGTTCAGTTAGGAATACAAATTCATTTACAATTTTTTCTATTGATGTAATGGCGAATATAATACCTTATAAGACATAACTTAGAACCTTGAAGCCTCTATTTTAGGTTAAGTATGTTTCAGGCCAGGTGTACACAGCCAGCTGGTCGTGCAGCTCGTGTGGCGTGGAATGCGTGGCAGCCTGTGGCACGCGTAGATTCAGGATCTGCTGCTTCAACCATCTGCGGAGGAAACGTGACCAAGGATTGCGTCTGGTGAATGATTGATGGATTGGCATGTTAAACCCCCCCCCCTCCCTGTGTGCTTTTAACACGTTCACTGCGGCTTGAGGCCGATTCAGCCTCATGGTAGACTTTGCACTGGTGCGGCGCGTATGAGGTATGACAAAGACAAATATAGCTTTCTTTATGTCTGCGAAGCATTGACCCAATATTGTAAAAAAAATGATTGTAACATGAGGCAGAAAAGGCCTCAACCGCACTACTAGGAAGTTCAGCTTGAGGCTGATTCGACCTCAGCCGCACCAGCTGAAAGTTCTTCAAAATTGGGCCCGCAGTGAACGTGTTAAGAAGTATCCTTATTAAAATGAAAGATTTCTTTTTAACCGATGGGCCGATACTGCAATAGAAAATACAACTGAAGTGTTTGACGATGTACGAAAGGAATGGAATAATTGAGAAAGGAAGATGGAATTGTAGAATGATAGAAGGAAGAAAAGAAAAATATATTGTGAACTATAGAAGACGAGGACGAAAATAAAAAATTCATGTGAAAAAATTGTTAAGAAATAAAAAAAACCCTGTTCCCAACAAAATTGGAATGGAAGGAGAGGTCCTAATAATGGGGGCCTCATAAAAAAGACAGGCCTCCACTAAATATACCAACGATTACCAGTCTATTTAGATTGGCAACATGTTCATAAAATTAGGTCCAAATGGCAGCTATAACTTATTGATTTATTATAGTAACAGTGAACATATTAACAAAGCGAATTTTTTCTGTAGAATTTTTCGCTCAATTTCTACCACTATCTGCCGGCGTCATTGTTTTCAATTATAACTTGGGAGTGTTCAAATAAAGAGTGAATAGGTTTCTATACAAGCATGTATTGCAGACCTCGTCGTTGCTTAACATAAGGCGAGAGAGAGATCAAATGTTTTGATTATAAAGGATTAAAAAAAGTAAATACTCGTGCATGCTATAATAAGAATTATTTAAATATACACTTTTGGTTTTAGATTTAAAACTAAGAAGCAAATGTCTAAGATATCTCGTGAAATTTTATTGTATATACGTAAACATAGATCCACGAAAGCTTTGTTAAGTAAGACATAATTTATGCGAAACGAGTTTATTTTTATTTTTTATATTTGTCGTGTATCTGTCATCATTTTCATATATGAGAATTGTAATTTTGGCGCAAAAATAATATGTTATTGTATATGTACTGAAAAGCAACTGCGGGAATGACTAGATTTTGAGTTACCTATAGCCAGGTATTTTTTCTAAAATAAATATTGTAGTCTTCTTACGTTTATATATATATATATATACATATATATATATATATATACACATATATATATATATACACATATATATTAAACGTATAATAATAATATAAATATATAAACCCTATAATTTCCATACAAGGTAGCCACATTGTTGACAACTCGCCTCCATCTTGGCAGAGAAAGACGGTGGAGAATCCTTTCTCAATTTTTGTCGAAAAATATCAGACACTGTGATAAATAAGAATAAATCATAATCAAAACAATGTAATGTTAAAATGTAAATAATAATACTGAACTAAAAGAGATCAGAGAAACTGTGATATATATGAATAGATGAAGAATTTGCTTAAAAATCTGTAATATATCATAAATTATATAAATAGACCAAACTGCTGTGATTGAGGATGAATGAAAGGTTATTGGAATGAAAGAGAAAAAGAGAATGAATTATAGAATGAAAGAGAAGCAAGATCTACATTGTGAGAAATGGAAGAAAAGAAAGTGAGAAATTTAATAAAGAAAAATTAAAACCCTGTTCCATACTAAATAGGGGATGGAACGAAAGGCCTCAAGTAGCGGCGGCCATAAAAAATATATAAAAATAATTCCTAAATATAGTTTTAAAACTACGATAATGATCTAAAATATTTTGTGGAACTTTATCAATAGATGGCGCTAAAGTAATGTCTTAATTTGAACGCGCCTTAATTTTTACAAAATGGCGCCATATGTCAATGTCACTTTGAAATATATAATGTAGATATATAGAGAATTATTTGAACACAAGTGTTATAGTATATCTATATATCTAAAAACAAGTTACGGTCACATTATGATATTACTTATAAGACACCTTTTATATATGCGTACGCTTATACCCACGAAGGATTTGTTAATCTGATTTTGATATGTGGTTTTGTTCTAGATGGAGGAGATTCCTGATTTTATTCCTGAACTCTTACAAGGGTATGGAGAAGTCTTCATTGAAAGACCCAGTCAGTGGAGAAGAATCATATCTGTCAGTACCACCCCCAACTCATCAAAAGATATCACTCGTTGAATTATATAATTTTTAACGGAACGATATTAAAACCTAAATAATAGTTCTATGTGCGAGTTAAAATTAAAATTTCAATTACGAATAAATAATTATAATCAATGTATGTGTTTATTTATTTACACTTGTCTTGTGTTATTTTACGTGAGGCTTTTTTTATTCACAGCTACATATGGAATAAGGACTTGGTTTACAGAAGTTTAATAATTTAATCAGGTTAACATTTTAATTTTATTTTCACCTTTCATTCTTACAATTTCTTCGTCTGTTTTTCTTTCTTGCTTTACAAATTCAAATATTCTGTATACACCAATACCTCGCTTGGCGTCGTTTCGTTTTGCGTTTTTTTCGCAGTTGCGTCGCTGCTTAATTAGTACTAATTTTCACTGCGCGTCGTTAGATTTTCGTGGTTGCGTTGTTTTGGGTTTGAGTTTGTAATTCTTTTTTTTTCTAAAAGATGGCAACACTTTTGTTTCTTATTGCGCCATGCCATCAAAACTCGGGGATTCCCTTTCTAACTAAAAATCAACGCAATTTTAATACAGTTTTATTTTCACTTTGTTTTGCTAATTTTAGAGTTCAGTTTTAATTACGTAGTGTTGTGCTTTTTTTAAAAGAGAATAACAAATTAATATAAATTTTTAAGTGTTGTTTCTGGTTACAAAATGGTAAATATTATTGTAATTTATTTATTGGCAAAGTTATGTTATTTTTGTTTTTTAAATGTTTATTTTGTTCAATTTTCTTTTATAAAAAGTAGTATTTTTGTTACCCCGGAACCTATCTTCGATCTTTACATGGTTTGCTATAGAAAATCCTAATTCACTTTGCGGCGTTTCAATTTGCGTCGTGTTTTTTTTGGAACGTAACCACCACGCAATGTGGGGTATTGGTATTTTTTTTTAATTAGTCTACAGACATCTCCGTTCCTCGCCATATCTAATGTATCACATTTTTATTTCTTTAAAAACCAAAATAAATTATATCACAGGCTCAGATACTATTCACTATTGTCTTTCTTTTGTTTTTTTTTAATTGTAAACACCTTATTTATTTATTTATATTATTTACTATATTATCATAGTAACAGACAGGGATACAACATTACTCAGGCCAATCCAACTCGATGAGAAATCCTAGCAGACCCTTTTTTTTTGTTTCGGTGGGGGAAATCTTCCGGTATTCAAGATGCTCTGCCTCTGGGGGGAGGACAGGGGTATGTGGGATTCGTACCTACTAAACCCCCCCCCCCCCGGTGGTCGCCCTCTGCGCTAAACGGGGGACCGTGGTATCTCCCGGTCAGGGATCGCCATGCGGTCTTCGGCCCTGGCGCGCCCTCAAGGGCCGGTAAAAGAAAGGCCAAGCCTCCGAGCCCTGGTGCTGTGGCCGCAAAAACTGCGGCTTATCCTAGCAGACCCTTGATGTACTCATCGATCTCCTGGAGAAATACCTTGGTAGAGTACCAGGGAGAGTAGGCCTGTAGAGTGCTAACCACAGTACACCGAAGTATTACGTGAACAGCAATCTCGTCCTCTTCCAAGCACGCCCTGCAGATAGCACACCGTGCAGGGTATAGAACAGTGATTCCCAAAGTGGTCTATATCGACCCCTAGGAGTCTATGACAACCTGAAAGGGGTCTACGTCAGCGAAAAAAATTTGGGGGTCCATGAAATGAAAATGGGGGTCCACGATAGTGGATCTCAACACATACACTGATAGTACCTATTTACTTACATCATACTATCTTATAATATCAAAACATTTACATTATTAATAAAGTACCTATGAAGTAAAAAAATATTTATATATTACGTAAATTTTACATAACAGATACAAAAGTTTATTTTGTGTAGTTTTAATTTAAATTCAATTAATAAATGTATAAATTAACACGTGTTTTTACTTTGTTTAACACTAAACTTCACTACAGTTAGAAATTTACAGGAAATCAATATCAGGTAAGTAGGGGGTCTACCCAACACGGTAAAACATGGCAAGGGGTCTACGACACAAAAAAGTTTGAGGAAATCTGGTATAGAAGAACCTGCAGCTAAATGATACGAGATCGGCCTTGTCGATCTGCAGCATCGCTGCATCTGGAGCCAGGATGACTTTTTATCCCCCGTACTTACTTCCATTAGACATTTTTGACACTTATATTAACTCATAGGTAACAGTGTGACCCTTAAAAGCTAGTAACATCACCCTAATATCAGAGAGGGAATGGAATGTACCTTTTACCATCCTAGCAGTTACGGAACTTATTGTAATGGATACTTTACAAGATGTAAGTCGTCAAAATAGTTAACCCAAGTCGAAGTGTATGTATATGTTATTTTAATATATATATCCACATGTCAGTTATAGTATGTTCACTACTGAACACAATTTAATATAACTATCTTATATGTCGACTTTACGCCTATTTCATATATATCCAAACGTGTTATTGAAATGTGTTATTACAGCGACTTATTTTAAGAAATTGTTAACCTATTTGGTATAGTGTCATTTAAATATTTAGAATAAACGTATAGAACGATTTTGAATTTAGAATGTTGTTGTCTATAAAAGTAAGTCACATATTATTATATTAGGTGGCGCAAAAGTAATGTCATAATGTGAATGGGACTTAATTTTTACAAATCGCATTTTCAATGTAGATATATAAATGATTAGCTGTACATAAGCGATGCAATATAGGCTCCAGATACGTGAAATTATTGTTATTGTTTATTTTTGTCAAGTTTTCAGTCTGTTGTTTTAATGCAACTTAAATTATTGTCCTTATAAAACCAAACATGCTGTTGAATGTGTTATTACAGCGATTTTTTCGAAGATTGTTAACCTATTTGGTATAGTGTCATTTAAATATTTAGAATCAATTTATAGAACCATTTTTAATTTAGAATGTTGTTGTCTATAACAGTAAGTCTCGCAATTATTGCATTAATTATTATATTAGGTGGCGCAAAAGTAATGTCATAATGTGAATGTGACTTAATTTTCACAAATGGCATTTATATATAAAAATAATTAAATGTACATAAGCGATGCGATATAAATCTCAGTACGTGAAATTATTGTAATTGATTATTTTTTGACAAATTTTACGTCTGTTGTTTTAATGCAACTTAAATTATTGTCCTTTGTGGCATTTTGAAATTTTACCGTTTACCGCAACGTACCGTGTATCTTAAAAACCTTGAAAGTTAACATTGAAGAAGATATCGCCAATTTGCAGCCAGATGAAATGCTCTAAAATACGCAATTATGCATCAAATCAAGGTGGATACTTAGACGATATCTTTTTTCAAATAATATCATCAATTTTACACTTTTAAGTAATAAATTGTTTTCAACCACAGAGCCCTTGTTTAAGTTACAACAAAATGGCTGCCAGTTAAAATGATGACATTACTTTTGCACCACGTGGTATACGGGTGGTTTCGACCTGATTTATTTCTATATATATCTATATATTAATTCATGCTTTTCCGTTACTCTTCTTATGATATACACAAGGAGTCACTGTACATGATGCTACGTTGGTGATGACATATTTACTCGCTTGTCTAATAACATCCTGTATATATGAACACATACATGGAGTTTGTACTAAGCAAATGTTCCAACCTTGGGTATATCAACTTGTATTTACTTTCTGGAACCGTAAAAATCATAAAAACAACAACGTCTGATATTAATATTTCAGTAACATATAAACTTTAAAACGTTGAATATACAGTATGTTATGTAAAAGAGTGTATATATTTTGCAAATGTATAGAGTTACATTATGCAAATATTTTTTAATTTTATTTTTTCAATTATAGCGAAAACATAATATTAGATTACAATATAATCTTTTTTATTATTTTTAAAATAAACACATAAAAATAGAATCAAAATGGTTTAGCTTTTCTAATAACAAAAACAATCGTGTTCTAACCAAAAGAAAGAATACAAAAAAAGTGTTATCAAGTTCAATAAACTTCAGTGCATCTGTACTAAATAACGTACTATTGAAAAAAGTAAATTTAGAAATGTAGTTTGTATTCTCCTCTTTCATTTGACGTATGAAACAACAATATACACATATAACTTACAGAGTAAAAATACCTAAAAATGTGAGTAAAACGATGAAATATAAGAGTTCATACAGCTTAAATAAAAGTTTATTTTAATAACAATGTACATGTTTATTATCACTGATTGATTCTTTGTGGATCTCGTCATGTCTGATTCAATCTCTCTTAATTTAATTTTTTTTTAATCTAGCAATAGAGCTTTCTTGAAATTATTCCATCATAAAATCATACTAGCTTGATTAATTTAAGTTTAATATACACAGAATATGAATTTTAATATCATTAAATATTTCACGGTACAAAAATATAATATTAGGTTGGATTCCCCGCGTTATAGGGATTAAAACGCTTGTTATACAAGGAACTTGATATCGCGTAATATGAAAAGATGTGTTATACGAATATTTATGTGTAAGAATACATTTAATTCTATGGCGTCAATTGCGAAGATAAAGTATTGTCTCAAATACATCTGAAAGTTTTCATGTTTACATTTACATCTAAGTTAGCTTCTGTTTGTCTATCCATATCGAAAGTAAACTATTGTTTCGTATAAAAGCTAAAAACGTGTTCATATTCACCAGTCGCTGTGGAAGCGTCGGCCATATTGCGTGCATCTGTCAAAAATACCGCCAAAAGTCCCCTTTGTCAAACGGTCGCCATGTTGAAATTTTTTATAATTTTCTTTTTGTTAGTTATCGGTAAATGTTTATAAATAAATAATTTATTATCTTAATCCATAGAGATCTAATGGGACTCCTTCTCACACAATGTCTATCGACTAGTTGTCGCCACTATAGAACCTTCCGCCGTCAAAAGCTTTCGAACGAAACACATTTTCTTCCTTAGTTTTTGTGACGTAAACACAGTTCGGTCATCTTTGACAGCGGTGAATGGGTTAGCTAAACGCGATTATAGTGCCAGCCTGTAACCACCTTCCATGGATATAACCCTGAGTTGGATAATCAGCATATCCAGGACACAGGATTTATCAAAGTGGTCTTTTTACATGAAGTACAGACTGTGAATAATATGTACTCAGTTTGATTGGTAGATGTAAAAGCCTTAAAGGTATTAACGGTGACTTATTTTCTGTCTATTAAAGTATGAACAATTAAAAAAGTTTAATGGAATCAGGCGTTACCTTGCGGAAGTCCATCCTAAGTAAGAAAAGGACCAATATTTAGCCACCTCCGCACATGCAGTGGTAGTCGTGCAACAAAGTGCACCGCCAAAAGTAGTCACTCTGTGTTTGGCACTAATCGGTGTAACATAACTCCTGAAGATGCCCCGTGGAGGGGTGAAACACGTGTTGAGTGATTTAACGGTGGCAGTTGTGTAATTCGCATTGTTTGCCACGTACGCATTTATCAGCGGGCTGGCGGGCGGTGCACTTTGTTGCACGACTACCACTGCATGTGCGGAAGTGGCTAAATATTGATCCTTTTCTTAATTAAAAAGTATTTTAATATTTTTGATAACTATATATTAAAATTAATAATTATTATTAACTGTGCCATGATTGGAAAAACTTTTGATCGCTGCAAAGGTTGAAAGCAAACACGAGGCCTCAGTCCTGTATGTTAGTCCGATAAGGACTGAACAACTCTTGATAGCACAGTAACTAAAGCATTTACACGAAGACCAGTACAGATGGTATAACATAGCTTTTACTTTACAAAACTTTACAAAAGAATCCCGATCCTCAGTTGATGAAGCAAGAAGCCAGAAGCCTCCAGCTATACCATCAAACCTGGTTGAACTGTCAATACAAGTGTGGCGTTCATTTGAACGCACCCAAATTTATTATCTATGAACGCATCTGTTTTTGTATACCCTTTCTTACATTCGGTACATCTCGCTCTGTCTCTGACGCGCCGCGCTACCGAGCGGTCGTGTCGCTTCAACCGCTGTTCAAGAAAGGAAATACTTGTAACTGAGATTGAGATTTATTATTCTGTGATATTATATTATAAGTAAAACCATCCGGCAAGTGTTTTTCTTTACATAGAATTATCTATTACGGGACAAGGGGCCTGTACTATCGATCACCCCCCACAAGCATTGGTTGTTCCTAATAGTATCTGGCATTGTATACCACCAGGTAACTTCAGGGTGAATGGATACTCCTGCGGGTCATGCGGCAGCGAGTGTGTTCCTGCATGCGGGACCAGACGGTATAGAATCTGCTGCTTCAACTACCTCAGGAAAAAGCGGGGCACGGAGATGTTTGAGGTTATTTTTTCTTTTCTTATCTGGTTTAATTCGCCACTTATTTTATTTAACATCGTCATTTTAGCATACAATAGTTGAGTAATTCATTTTAGAGGTATATCTTCACTACAGCTGATGAACGATGATGCAAAGCATATTTTTCCACTAAACATCGCCACAATGGCTGATTCTTCGCTAACGGCCTCCAACGATTTCACGCGACCTTAAGTATGTCAGTTCCTTTTTTTGGTTTCGGGAAAAATTTTTTGATGTTCAAAATGCGTCTGGGAGGAGGACAGGGTTATGTTGGATTCCTACCCGCTAAAACTCTCTAAGTGAACGCCCTCTACGCTATACGGAGTACCGCGGTATCTTGCTATTTATGGTACATTTAATTTTATTTATGTTATTTAAACGTGAATGTAATGAAAGAAGAGAAAATGGCGCGGCGGCTGACATTGGCAATTATTTTCAATATGGCCGACATTCAAAAAGTAAATACAATATAAAATAGACTCTTACATAATGTTGTAGCAATTAATTTATTTAATAACATTTTCAAAATGATGTAATTCAAATTATAATTCAAAAATTAAAATATCTTTATTTTACTAATCATTTACATGCGCTTTTGTATGGTCGATTATTTGTAACATTACAAGCAGCAAGCTGCCGCCGGCTGACACTGCTCTAACAGACAGACAGACACTCAACAGTTGCCGTTTTAACCCTTTCAGGACCATAAGATTACGGTACCTAATTTAATCAATTTAGCTAAATGTAATGAATTAATAGGCATCCTAAAAACTTCAAATTTTATTTTATTTTCATTTATACTAAAAATTCAAAAAAGTTTTACATTTTTTTTGGAAATTTATGGGACAAATATGTCCCTATGGTCGCTAAGGGTTACTTTCTACTTAAACATCTAAATTTTGGTTTACTTGTTGGTAAGTCTGTTTTATTGTAAATAATGTACATTTGTTACTTAGTGTACTTTTTTTTACTTGTTTATGAATAATATAAATATAATAGGGCAAGTTATTTGTGATACTCGGCAAAACAATTCCTGTTGTTAGATGATTGGTTAAGGATTAGATGGATTGTTTTTTGAGACGTTGAAGGTTCAAGTGATTCTTGCCGTTGAAGAGTCGTTGTTTCTTCAACCTCGACATCAAATACCCCTTGGTCATCATCCTGTACTAGAAGTCTTTGGTCTTCGTCATCAAGCACTAAGTCATCTTCCTCATCGCTATTGTCACCCACAAAAATTTGAAGAATTTTATTTTTTCGAAGTTCAAAAACTCCACGTCCCTTACGTGAAAGGGTTAAATGAAATTTAACTATTGTTGATATGTACATTGTAATATTGACCGTGAAAAAAATATGCCAATTGGTCCACGAAACATTTAGTTGTATAATTTACGCGAGAATTATTACAAGATAATTATTAGTAACAATAGTTCATTCGCAACCAATAGATGGCGCTAAAATCAATTAGTTTGATGTTTAATATCTTGCTAAATATTTTATTATATAATATTGTGTAAAATTAATATTGAATTACAATTGCATTTAAACCTTTATTAACTACTGTTATGTGATCATAATGAAATTTTTATTTACATGTATTTGACTTGTTATTAGGTATACATGTACATAGATAAAATATAAAAAGTATTTTATTATTTTATCTATGTATATGTTTGTAATTTTTACTTATATTTGTCAGAAATTTTGTTAAAATTAGAGTCGAGATCCATAACATTGGTGGCTTACGTAGTTTCTTTTTTAATTTTACAAGAATTAATGATTAAGATATTAAAATTAAAATTATTTTTTTTTGTTCTAGCTAAACCCTATTTCCGAGGATCTGGATATATGGTGGAGAAACATGGCGGCGAGCGAAAGTTTCAAATCGGATGACAAATGAACGCCACAAATTTTGAATAACTTTTAGTACTTACTAATTAATGGAATATACAAATTATTATTGATTAAAATTGTCTTTTGAATATATTATTTTTTTTTTTCAACCTTGATTGTAGTTATCCATTTTATTTCATTAATTATCACATGTGTACGTTATGAGATTTTTTAGGAGCGAAAAGTCACTGTTGCCTTTTACAGCGCACAGATGGCGCTAATCTAAAACAAAACCTTGTTTTAGGTAAAAAAGCTTGATAGTACCTTCGTATTTTCGACTGGGGCCTGTAGATATTATTGTCATTACCGGATTTAGAGGTCGCCAAGCATTTTAAGGAGTAGCTTGAACTCGGTTGCTATTGCCTGTCATAATATTTTAAGTTTAATAACAAGAATATAGATGTCGCTTATTTAAGTTTTATTTCACATTACTATCAAATCTTCTAAATAACTAAAAATGAATCCGGATTTTTTTCATATTTATTAAAATCTAAAAAATGGTAATACGCCTCTACCCGTATATTCTATTTATTTAAATAGATCCTTCTCTTACGGTATTATGTTATGGGGCAGTACTGGCGCAATTAATTCATAATAAATATTCATTTCCCGAAAAACTGTGCTGGAAATTCTAATTTAAAAGCTAGAGATTCCCTGACACCTGTTTTTAAATAAGTCGGTATTCTGTCCGTTGCTATATATATGTATTAAATAACTTATTATTTAATTGCCAAAATTCAAATTTGATTACCAAAATATATGATAAATAAAAAAAAGAAATAAACTCAAACCTAAAACAGTCACGGATATGAGTGTACACATATATAACAAAATGAAACACGGTAGAGTCAAAAATAAAATAGGTTAAGAAATTTAATAAATAATAAATTTTTCGATAAATAGGAGTTCTGTTAAATATTCCAAAGTTGAATAAATAAATTTTGTATTTTATTTATTTTATCTTATTTATTTAATATTCTTTATTGTACACGTTAAGACACATTTAATAAGTTTTACAATAATATACAAAAAAGAGTACAATGGGCGGTCTTATCACACAAGGCAATCTCTTACAGACAACCATAGTATGGAAAAGGTGAAAAAAGTACTAATAATGGGTAGGTTACGTGTACAAAAAATACATATTTACAAACAAACGAACATAAACATACATAGACATACATACTTTAACATACACACATATGTATATAACATATATACTTATAATAAATAAGGTTTAATACATATTATAAATATAATACAATAATAAATAAAAACATCTAAGTAATTGACTTCGATCAGTATTGGTTCGATCGCACTTGCCTCAGAAAGAAACAGAAAAAGAAAAAGGAATGAATTAGGAGATAGATAATTATAGCTCTAGTAAATGGTTCTTAACCTTTTTCTTGAGAATATGTAGTGAGTATAGCACGTCTTATATTCAGCGGTAAATCATACTACAATCTGGCCATAAATGCATCGGTATTTTTAATTCCAGATTCTCTGATGATCTCAAAGACCTCTAATGTGTATCATGAAGAAATTGAAACCTTGATTTGAGATAAGAGGGAATGAGTGGATTGAAAAGAATATTATAGAGTAGATAAAGTATGTGAGCATTCCGGCGAAGCCTTATGGATAACCAATTTAGTTAATAATTTTGTTTTCAACTCTCACGTTATGGAAAACACTTTAAAGGTTTAATTACTAATATCTTCTTTACAATTCCCAAGTTCCAAATCATGAAAGAAATACAAATCGTATATAAAGGTCTCAAACAGTAGTGATATGTACTCGTATCATACTAGATAGAAGCGTGGCTGGAGTTCTATCATCACTTCTTCTAGCGCTAACACTTTCCAAAGTGGTAGCAGTACATTAGCCAGGTTTTTTTATGGACCCTCTATTGGAGGTTTCTCGTACCCCGAATTAGTTGGGATCAGGGTCTTTGCTTATAAATAAGTTTTGCAAATTTTTATTTTCATTCTTAACTCACTTTCTTTCTTCTCAATTTCTTTTGTTCTTACCTTTTCTCCTTCACAATATCTTTCAATTTGTTCTTTCATTCCTTCTTGCTTTCTTCGCCTTCCTTCCATCATCTTATTACTCTTAGGTGGATAAGTACATTTCTGTTTTTCATTATTTTATTACTTATTCTATTTTTTTGTCACAGTTTTCTTTTTTCGGGTTTTAAACATTAGCCAGGTTATAGCAACCGAACTTCAACCTTCATGGGTGCCCTTGCATCAGAATGCTGAGGAACTTGGCGACCTTCCACAGCGGTAATAGTGTCCGCCCAAGCCAAGGCTTTTCTAGTCTAGACCCCCTTGTATATCCAACCTTCTCGAACCCTCACAATCTGCAAATGCCATTTGAACAGCACTGACAACAGTCAATTCTAAATCATAACTTTTATTCTGTACACCAATACCTCACTTTGCGTCGTGGTTACGTTCGAAAAAAACACGACGCAAATTGAAACGCCGCAAAGTGAATTAAGATTTTCTATAGCATACCATGTAAAGATCGAAGATAGGTCCCAGGGTCACGAAAATACTACTTTTTATAAAAGAAAATTGAACAAAATAAACATTTAAAAAACAAAAATAACATAACTTTGCCAATAAATAAATTACAATAATATTTACCATTTTGTAACCAGAAACAACACTTAAAAATTTATATTAATTTGTTATTCTCTTTTAAAAAAAGCACAACACTACGTAATTAAAACTGAACTCTAAAATTAGCAAAACAAAGTGAAAATAAAACTGTATTCAAATTGCGTTGATTTTTAGTTAAAAAGGGAATCCCCGAGTTTTGATGGCATGGCGCGATTAGAAACATAAGTGTTGCCATCTTTAAAAAAAAAAATAAAGACTCGAACCCAAAACAACGCAACCTCGAAAATCAGTGAAAATTAGTACTAATTAAGCAGCGACGCAACTTCGAAACAAAACGCAAAACAAAACGACGCAAAGCGATGTACTGGTGTATTCTAATTTTAAATAAAATTAGTCACTGTGTAACACGACCAGGATGCCTTTGGAATTCGCGTAGATTCATTTTAAATTTAGAAATATTCAATTAAATACTAGGTTATATCGATACAAGTGAACATTGTCATTATCATCATCGTTTTAGCCATTGGACGTCCACGGCTGGACATAGACTTTCCCATAGATTTACAATAGGACCCGATTGAAGCGGCATACATCTAACGCAGTGATTCCCAAAGTTGTCTATATCGACCCCTAAGGGTCTATGACAACCTGCAAGGGGTCTACGTCAGCGAAAAAAAATTGGGGTTCCATGAAATGAAAATGGGGGTCCACGACAGTGGATCTCAACATATACACTGATAGTACCTATTTACTTACATCATACTATATTATAATATCAAAACATTTACATTTGCATCGGGCTCATCCTTCTCACTAAAAATATTGACTTATTGCTTATGTTATTTCATTTATAGTTTATTTTATGTTTATTTCATGTTACGTATATTTTACATAACAGATACAAAAATTTATTTTGAGTAGTTTTAATTTAAAATCAATATATAAATGTATAAATTAACATGTGTTTTAACTTTAAGTTTTTAACACTAAACTTCACTACAGTTAGAAATTTTCAGGAAATCAATATCAGGTAAGTAGGGGGTCTACCCGACACGGAAAAACATGGCAAGGGGTCTACGACACAAAAAGTTTGGGGAACTTTTTTTTTTTTTTTTTTTGGTGGGGGAAATCTTCCGGTATTCAAGATGCCCTGCCTCTGGGGGAAGGACAGGGGTATGTGGGATGCCCACTAAAACCCCCCCCGGTGGTCGCCCTCTGCGCTAAACGGGGGACCGCGGTATCTCCCGGTCAGGGATCGCCACGCGGTCTTCCCTTGCGCCTTGCTATTTTTCGATGCGATGCTATTTTTCGATGCGTGGATACGCTACCCCCGAAACCCTCGTGGTACTATCACGATGGTTCGGGACCACGTCGAACCATCGTCCGCCTCAGAGTCGCCGAAGCTAAGTTTGGGGAACTCTGATCTAACGCGTCCCGTCGTCTATTACAAGGTTATATGTCGTTCACTTTGTGTAATGAAGCCCACTTAGCAGGCGGGTTGGCGATTACAGTGTATTATTGTACATAGAGGGCGTTGCTATCAATACTAAAGAAACTTATTTATGGGCAGTGGTGATCGTGTAAATTAATATAAAAATTTGAACCCATGACCTATAATCACAAGTCTCAATCCTCAACAGCTGATCTAAATGAATAAACTAAAGAATTTCCAATTTTTCTACAAGATATGCCCATATTTACGGTGTAAAAAAAAGCAAAATTTTAGTAAACATTTTAATAACAATACAATAAACATATGCTTAAATTAAATAAATTATTCTATGATATAATGTGATTTATTGAGAATTTTACATCTGTCCAGCCTTACAGATTAAAAATTCCTAAAAAATAACGCGCCGCATGACACGAATTCCTTTGCCCTATCGTTTACATGTTATATACAGTATCGCAAAAATTTTATACGTTTTACAAATCATATATAGTTTCCAAAGGCTTCTGAGCTGTATTATCAAGGTGATAAGGTTTAAAACTGTTCGTCAGGATGTTTTCCATCCATTGCACGGGTATTTCTTCGACCACCACAACTGGTGAATGATCTTTCTGGAATCTTCCATCGTTAACATCGCGAAGGTATTGAGGTGTGATCTGAAATGAAATGAATACTGGCTGAATAGATATACGTTCTCTTTAGTTATGAGTTCCAAATTTAAAAAATAAAAAACATGGTGTTGGTGGCAATGCTTACACATTGGGTAATAATTTTTATTTACTTGATGATCCGGTGATATGATGGCTCCAGGTCTACTAGAGATCAATAGAGAAATAACGAGATCTGCAATATGAACAAGGTCTCTGACGTAGGTCGTTTGCTTTGCGTTTGGTTGTTGACACATCTTCATCACAACTAGCCGGTAGATATTGATGATAATCAGATATCATCAGTTCGTTTCACTTAACAGTCAATAAATGAGCAGGCTTCACGTTTAAGGATTCTTCTTTTCAGCCGATGGACGCCCACTGCAGGGCTAACGTCTCCCTTAATAAATACATTTAAAAAACTTTTAAGTTAAACGGTTTTTTGATATCCATATTGTGGTGGTTGTGGAAAAATATGTACCTAGTCCGCCATATTAGAACGGCGTCCATCTTGAATTTTAAATTTTGACATAATCGTCGTCATTTACTAGTGTAGCCCTTTCATTTGATACCCATATTGAGAGGGTTAAGGAAAAATACGTAATCCGCCATTTTGTATCGGCGGCCATCTTAGATTTATAATGTTATTGATTTTATTATATTGTATTGTCGTGTAAATTAAATGTGTGTACCAAATTTCAGATCAATCTGACAACGGGAAGGTGCTTAAATTTCAATTTCTAATTTTGATCCAAATAAATTCCGTACGGGTCGAACTAAATTAAACCGTTTAAAAACCGCTACGATGACCATTCTTACTTTGCCTGCATACAGTGATTTCCCACGACCTAAAGTAAATCGGTCCACCTAGTGGGAAGCTTGCCCACGCCTTACAGCCCCAACATCCATCGATGTGCCACGCCCACTGCCACTTTAGACGAGTAATTCGAGCTAAGTCGGTGATTTTGATTCTTCTGCGATTTTCATTCCTGATTCGATTTTTTAATTACGACATAATCATTATTTTTTTTTTAACAGCATACTAAACATAAATTTGGTACGTAATAAACAATATTCATATTTATTATGACATCGAAACGAATATTTATTTAATAAATTAAAACAGATATAAATGCGGCTGTTATTGAGCTATACGTGGTGTAATTAATGCGATATTCTTTTATATACAGGGTGATTGCTAATTTTTCTATATTTCACTTACATTGCTGTCCGCGCCTTTGATATAATAGTTACATTGAATGTTACAGAATTTTTCTGTTTTACTCGCGTTTCTGTATATCACACTCTTTATTATATTTTTAAATAACATGTTTTTAATGTTAGTTTCAAATCTCTCCAGTGGCAGATATTTTATTGTACATACGTACACATTGTGACATAAATGATTTACATATACATTATATTTTTATTACTTGTATTGACACCGTATCTATTTTGTTTTTTATATAATTTTGTATGTTCTTGCGGACAAAGAAAACATTTTTTGTAAGAAAAGGACCAACATTTAGCCACTTCCGCACATGCAGTGGTAGTCGTGCAACAAAGTGCACCGCCCGCCAGCCCGCTGACAAATGCGTATGCGGCAAACAATGCGAATCACACAACTGCCACCGCCAAATCACTCAACACGTGTCTCACCCCTCCACGGGACATCTTCAGGAGTTATGTTACACCGATTAGTGCCAAACACGGAGTCCTCATACGCATTTATCAGCGGGCTGGCGGGCGGTGCACTTTGTTGCACGACTACCACTGCATGTGCGGAAGTGGATAAATATTGGTCCTTTTCTTACTTAGGATGGACTTCCGCAAGATAACGCCTGATTTCATTAAATAAAACATTTGTACCCAGGTCTCCGTGTATATATATATATTATACTTATAGCGTTCACAGTAGCAGTGTAAATAAAATGAATTAATAGAAACCAACCTTAAGTGTTTCCGGTACGCGCTTTCTTCTTAAATAGTTAAAACAGCATGAACGGAAATGCCTGGTGCCGCACGCCGCCGCGCATTCGCTTCCGCAGGAGTCACATGACAGCCCAGCTGCTAGAAGATTACCTGGAGGTAGCAGAAGTAGATTACCAGAACCTTTAAGTACACCTAGCACTTAGATGTAACTTCTGAATCGGTGAAAGAAAGAGAATGTTAATAAAATGAATGATGAAAAAAAGATTTGTAAAATTCTTTCCTGTCCCAACATAGGGGGAAACCAGGGGAAAATATATATAAAACACCTCAATCTGTTGCATCACGTTATGAATCTGGTACGGAGTTCTACCCTGACGGCCTGAGAACCATTGTATGTTATAAACAAGATAATTTTTCTATCATATCTAAAGAGAACTTGCAAAAAATCTCTGAGGGCTTATATATATTTTTAATATATTTAAAATTAATTAACATCGATCTTGGAGAAGAACATATCATTTTCAAAGTCCGTCTTCAAACAAAAGAAACTCTAAGAAACTCAAAGAAACTCTTTACAGTGTATATTTTACGTAAGAATTGCTTATATAAATACATATATATATATATATATATATATATATATATATATATATACTTGTTATGCTGGCCGCGCAAGATCGATCTAAATATCTGACATCTCCATATAGTTCTTATAGTAAACGTTATTTAACAAAAACTTCTTAAAAATACTTATATTCGACATATACACCTCATACGTGAATTCAGCCAAACATTTGGCGAAACTGTACCCAACCCATGTAATGGAGGAATAAACCAGGCAATACCTGAGCTGATGTCCTCAGATGGTAAACTCTTCCTTATGTCGCCTACAATGTGCCTGAGAACAGGTTGCTACGACAAATTTATCTTTCACTATCTCCAAAACTACAAAATGTACGATAAATTTATGATAAATGTTTATATACATCTATATATATACATTCTCTTTATACATATAACGGATTTAATGTTTTATATGCGTTCTCTACCAGTCAATCAATAACGCTTGAAATAACACATAACCAGGGGTGTATAAATGATAAATATACATACATATTTATACATTGATTATACATATAAAAATAAAGTTAACAAATCATTCGTAGGTCTGAATGTACGTATACATAATAAAGTTCCACGAGATATCTTGGACATTCCTTTTATTATTGTTAAAACTAATATTAAAATTATATTTAATAAATCTTATTTTATAATGTTTTCAGTCGATATAAATGCGTAGAACATGGTTTGTTGAATCATTTACATGATTGACTTTACACACCTATTTATAGCATTTAAAATAATTGGCGATTTAAAAGTACATGTATATTAATTACTCAATTATGATATTTTTGATTTATCGTATTATATCAATAACATATAAATAAATAAATAATATATATTTTATATTTACCAATAAGCACCAATGAAACGATGGCTGTGATTTTCAACATTTTTTCTGCGGCGAAACGGAACGTACGAAATGTGACAGCTGTCTCAAGATGGCCGCCGGGTGAGGGCTGACTCGGGAATGGCAGAGATCCCGTTGCGATGCCTTTTTATATGAAACAAAGTTTACCCGAGCTGTAGGCGACGAGACGTGATTCAAATAAATATTCCGGTGTCTCATTTCCATGCTTTTTAACGACACCAAAGTAGGCATTTCTGTTTATTATTTATTTTGTATTTGGAAACCTAATATTTTTTTTATACAGACATCTTTTAACGCATTTAACGAAATAGTAGTTGGAAAATAGTCAAAAACAGTAAAAAGGTTATGTTAATTAATAAAAACCTTAAATAACATTAAAATACAGAAATTGCGAATTACATACATATAATATGAAAATTAGTGATATAATATATCAATGTATATATCAGGGGTGCCCAATCTCTGATAGTGCGAGTCATTTTATGAAATTTGTAATTTCTTGCGAGCCGCAATTGAATACGATAAAACATGAAAAACAATGTTATTTTACAATAATCATATTTATTGAAATTATTTAAACAAAAGTACAAAACATGTGCATTGAAGTTAGATATATGCACGCGTATATGACAGCACTCCTAACAATACTTAAGACGCCGGTTAGTTAATTACGATCGGTGTTTGTATTTCGCTAATGTTGCGGTGCAATAATAATAATAATTGTTCACGCCAGTAATTTGTTTCGATTTCCCAGCAGCTGACGTGGGTTATATGAATGTGAATATTTAAATAATTCGACAATCAATCGAAGACAAAAATAATCGTTCAAAGAGCCGCAGTTTGACCACCCCTGATATATACTTAAAAATACATCCGAGATTTTATTGCTTAGCGGAAACCTCGAAAAAGCCTCCACCAATCATGTTTTTTTTATTTTGATTAATCCAAAAATGGTTATACGTTTAGGCTTTGTTTACATGGAAATTTTCTACTTATTTTATATATGTATATTCTTATTTAATTTTGATTTTTCACTTTCTCCTTTATCTGTCTTTGTTCACATTCATATGGTCTCCCATGCATTTTCGTTCTTAGACTAGAGTTTACTATATTATCACGGTTTTGAGTCAATTTTTAGATTTTATTTACATTTAACTATTTATTGCAGTTTATATTTCTAGTTTTATTATTATACAATTCTACTAAACTTATATTGTTTTATTCATATCTCACTTGGGATGTTGTTTGACCCTTTTTGACTTACTTCCGGGTCTTCTTTTCTATTGTATATTGCACTACTTTTTTGGAGAATTCTAGTAATATAAGATGACATTTGTCATCGCCTATGAGAGGAACGATCCTGCCATCTTCCATCCTCTTCCCCATCTGGACTTCGGAACGATAGCGAATTCCTCCAAACTCAGAACAGCTGGCAATATATTTATAGGTTATCAATGATAAATATGCCCGGGATATCTCTATAAAATCTTATTCGGAATTAGAAACACCGTAAAGGAATAAATGTTACATGAATATAGACCAGAGAATTAGTAAGTTGTAGTGGCAGTGCGAAAGTCACAAGAGAACAGAACAGATACCCGCTGGATCCTTATTCTGATGACCTCGGACTGATACACGAGCGTATGACGTCCAATCAGAATATGGATGCACCTTTTTAAAAATCAATGGAAAAGTCATAGGAGAAATCATAAGGAGAAAATAATAATGTAACAGATGACAAAATTGTAATATAGGATTATGAAATAAAATAAGAAATTAAGATAAGGCAAGATTAAGGCAAATAAAATGTAAAGTATACAGAATAAAACAGAAATGAAAAAAAATAAATACACCAATACCTCACTACACGAAGAAAGGTTCCAGGGTCACGAAAATACAACTTTTTAAAAAGAAAATCGAACAAAGTAAACATTTAAAAAACTAAAATAATATAACTCTGCCAATAAATAAATTGGAACAATATTTACCTGTTTTGTAACTAGAAACAACACGTAAAAATTTATAAATTTATTATTCTTTTTTAAAAAAAGCACAACACACTTCGTAATTGAAACTGAACTCTAAAATTAGCAAAACAAAGTGAAAATAATACTGTATGAAAATTGCGATGATTTTTATTTTTTTAGTTAGAAAGGGAATCCCCGAGTTTTGATGGCCTGGCGCAATTAGAAACAAAAGTGTTGCCATCTTTTAGAAAAAAAAAAATAAAAAAAAATAAAAGACACGAACTCAAAACAACGCAAGCTCGAAAATCTAACGACGCGCAGTGAAAATTAGTACTAATTAAGCAGCGACGCAACTTCGAAAAAACACGCAAAACGAAACGACGCAAAGAGAGGTATTGGTGTTACCTCTGAAAGGTTCCCAAAAGAGATTTGTTTTCCGTTCAATGTTTTATGTGTTAACAGTAGATCATATACTAGGCCAGATTTCCTTTACAATTCATAGATACTTTTATAAATAAAGTAAATGTTTTGATATAATAAGATAGTATGATGTAAGTAAATAGGTACTATCAGTGTATTTGTAGAGATCCACTATCATGGACCCATATTTTCATTTCATGGACCCCCAAATTTTTTTTCGCTGACGTAGACCCCTTGCAGTTTGTCATAGACTCCTAGGGGCCGATATAGACTACTTTGGGAATCACTGTACTAGGCGATGTTCTTTGAAGAAGGTCATATGCGTGCTGCCTTCGTGGATAAAAAATGGTCGGGTGCCTTGTAAAAGCTCTCTCTGTGAATGTACCGCATGAGTTGAGTTGCAGCAGAAGTCGAAAAATTTGTAATACATAAAAGAAGAAAGAACGTGTGTCATTGAGACGTGTAAAAGATGAGAAAATAAAAATATTATTTTAAATATATAATTTTGTAAAAAAATAGCCCGTCCATCCAAGATGGAAGTATGACAGTACCTGAAAAATGGAAGCCGTAAAAAAAACAAAGTGGACAGATAAGAAAAGTATTTGGGCGAAGCAAGTCCAGCTGTGGACGTCGACGTCGATGATGAATATGATTTTTATATAAAATACGTATTATTAACATGTTTATAGTTAAATGTTGTTATAATAACAAGATATCGATAATGTATTATGAAAACGTACACCAATTTTAACGCGAGTCGAAGTTTTTCAATAAAAATGTTAAAAATCTTTCGTCAAAGCTTCCGTTCGACTACTAATCACATTTTGGTACAGAGTAATATACCTGAAATGTTTTTTTATAATTCAATTATTTAATTTATAAATTATTTAACATCTTCAATATATTAATATAATACAGTATAAAAAATTTAAAATGTAATAAGTAAAAAAATAAGGGGATATACAAAGAAGACAAAAATCGTTTAAATATGGAAAATTTGTATCTGATACTGCGCAAATTGTGGAAAAGAGAGAGTTGATGTATAGGAGTAGTAAAATAAAACATAAGAAATAACTGTAAAACACTATTAAATTAAAAATAGAATCCTTGTCCCATCTTAGATTGTACATTAAAATTGTATTTTAGTTATTTATATAGATATATGAGATGTTTCGTCGCTTCAGCCAATAAACGCCTACTGCAAAGTATTATCATCTCCTAAAGATATCTATGAGGGATGTACCATAATCGCCATACTTGGCAGAATTGGCGATCGTGTGGTATTATGGTACGCAGAGGATACTACTGTACATCCTCTGGAAACTTCTTTGTGATTGACAATCCTATGTAATTAATGCACAAAGTGTGAGTTATATAAGATTTCAGGAATCGAACCCGGGAAATACGATCGCAAGTGTCAGTGCTCTTCCGCTGAACCACTGTTTTTTAAATTATTTTGAATGTTTTTGCGGACAAACTATATATATATATATACAGGTCTTGAAGTTATTTATCTAAAATATTTTTTATTATATAAGATTATTAAATATATTTAGTACATGACATCATATATTTGCAAGCATTTATTGTCTTATATTAGGTAATATAACATATGTAGTTGCAAATTTATTTTTTTATAATTCTCTTTTGTTGTCATACTTTTAACTCACGCCCACTGTAAGGTATAGACTTCCGTCGAAGATATCTATAAGTTATATATATATATATAGTACGTTTATGTGTATGTCTGTAAAGGTGTATTAAACTCTGAAATGTGTAATGTATTTTAAATTTTTTTCTTATAATTTACACCCTAAGCTGCCCTCTTCTTCATGTCTCTCATCTCCATCCAAAGGTTGTCTGGTAGAGATCGCCTCGAGCGATAACACCGCCTCTTGTATCTTAATATCAAAGGTTTTTTTTAGATATTATTTAGATAGATATGCGACTTAACCTTTAAAATACCAGGTATATTAAATACTTTGCACTACTCTTTAATCTCTCTCTAATTACAAATATAATTTTGAATAAAATATGACACAGACAGAAAAACCAACTGACTGTTTACTAATACATTAATGTGACGTCTCTATGCATACATACTCTGTGGTGAGTGGAACGAAGCCGAGTACAGTCGGATACATAACGGTTTAGATATTAATTAAACTTTGTATTTAATAATAAAATTAAATAGATTATTTAATAACATTATCTGAAACAATATATATGTGTAAGAAAAGTACCAGTATTTAGCCACTTCCAAACATTCAGTGGTAGTCGTGCAACAAAGTGCACCGCCCGCCAGCCCGCTGATAATTGCGCATGCGGCAAACAATGCGAATCACACAACCGCCACCACCAAATCACTCAACACGTGTTTCACCCCTCCACGGGGCATCTTCAGGAGTTATGTTACACCGATTAGTGCCAAACACAGACTGTGTTGCACGACTTCCATTGCATGTGCGGAAGTGACTATATACTGGTCCTTTTCTTACTTAGGATGGACTTCCGCAAAATAACGCCTGATTCCATTAAATATTTATATGTGATTTATTTATTTTTCAAACATGTTTTCTATATTGTACAGACAGCGTCCATGGCTTTTTACAATCAAAATTTAAGCTTTTTTTTGTTTGCGTTTTTGTGTCACAGTGTTCACTGTATTTTAAACTATTTCCTAACTTATATCTTCTATTCATAAACTATCGGTGTCTTGTTTGTTTTTCACGGCGCTTATCCCTACTCCATATTGTCTGATTTTACATCTGAAAATTTTGTCTGTTAAGGGTTAGTATCTCCTGAAATACGTCGAAATATAAGTTTCTCAGATACTGTGTTGTACTTACCCTTAAATGCATGACTTTTATTTATATTTCTAAGAATATATATCTCTTTCAGATAAGTAAACTAAAATGTAAAGAAAAATAGAAAGAAAATACATATATATAAAAAAATTATACTATTATTTATTAAAAAGCCCTATGTTACAATTATACTACACTATGCATTTACTTTGACACACACAACAAACACTACAATCATTACTAAGTGTAGTACTCATTTTACGTATAAGTGGTATGTTGCAGTTTTTCATCAATATGCATTGAAGTATTAAAACTATGTCATCAAAATGTATCATTAAAATAATGTTAGCGATTGTACTTTTGAAGAACTCCACTGACGTGAGCCTTACATTTCTTTTTAATTTTTAAAAGTTTTTATTCTTCTAAATTTAAAATTACAAAATAAATATATATTGCATATTACATCGCCATTGACAGGCCATCAAGAAAACGTTATTGTTTACTTATAAAAAATACATAAACTTAAAAAAAATACAATTTCGAATTTTTTTTTAAATGACAACCGAAAAAACACGAAGCATAAACTGTTTAAAAGTATTAAAGAATCAAATGGAATAATACGTAAACGTTCTTCAAATGAATTATAATTTATAGATTTTAATTATAATTGCATATAAAGTCAATTCTTATATCGATTTCTTTTTTTTATAACAAATAAATATGGCACAGATAATAATCATTGCCACAATAAAAAATATTTCGGTATTCCATATTCAATTTATGTAAAATTAAATCATAAAATAATTGTACATGTACATTACTAACTTTTCGACATGAATGTATCCGCGGAAATTCTTTCTATGTGGATCGAGATATCTTTCAACTAAAAGCATCTAAATGGTCCTTACAACGTTTCGAATATGTAGGCTATGTTTAAATCAATACAATATTCTGAAATGTGATATACAATAAAAAATAAGGGTTGATCGTAGAACGGTGAAAATTTAGGGTTGTATGTATTTTTGTATGCTGTATCATAAATAATTAAAAAAAAATTAAAAATTTTTTTAAGTGTTAACAACCTTTATCACTTAGGGGTATAGAAAATAGATAGTAGCCGATTCTCAGACCTACTTAATACGCATATAAAATTTGGTAAAAATCGGTCAAGCCGTTTCGGAGGAGTACGGTAACTAACATTGTGAAATGGACATTTTATATTAAATATATATATATATATATATATATATATATATATATATATATATATATATATATATATACATATATATACCTTACCCCACCTTACTCCTCAATATAGAGGACGATAGCTAAGAGTTTTAGCAGGTAATAATCCCACATAAGCCAAGATATCTCCAAAAGAGATCCTCCTAAAGAAAACCAAGGAGACCAACCAAACAAGCCACCTACAAAGTCCCACACGCTCTCAGTAGAGCGGCACGCCACGCCACGCTAGGAGGCGAATCTGTTTTAAGTAGTAATTTAAGATTAGGAACCAGGTATGTCAGCCATGAGTTAGGTAAAGTTGCATAGCAAACATGTTCAACGATACAGAAAAAATACGAATAGTATTTCTCAAAGAAACCATAAACAAAAACATCGAATGTCATATGTGTCGAGCGTAAAATATCTATGATCCAAGACCTCCAATTACTACTTGCTTGTGCAATTTCGTTAAAAAATTGTAACTATACTATTTTATACATTCATTTGGAGGTTTCGTTACGTCATATTGGCCCTCCTACGTTAGTTTCATTAAAATTGTTTTCCATTAAAAACTCTCTAAAACTAAGTAAGAAAAGGACCAATATTTAGCCACTTCCGCACATGCAATGGTAGTCGTGCAACAAAGTGCACCGCCCGCCAGCCCGCTGATAAATGCGTATGCGGCAAACAATGCGAACTACACAACGGCCACCGTTAATTCACTCAACATGTGTTTCACCCCTCCACGATGCATCCTCAGGTGTAATGTTACACCAATTAGTGCCAAACACAGAGTGAACTAACTTAACAAAACACTTTTGATATTGAAACATTTTGGTGGATTTTTACTTAAAACATTTTACTATTTTGTCAATTAAGCATTTTAACAACCCAAATAGTAAGTTATGTATAAATAAAGATTTCGTTGATATTCACTGCATGTACGATATGCCATTTATTTTGTAAATTTAAATATATTTTTATTCAAGGCGAGGTTGTTTTTAATAGTAGAATTCTGATTAAATTATTCTAAAACAGTCATCATTGTCAACTTTTCAGCTGCAGGACCTCCACAGCTGGAAATAACCCAATCTCCCCATTTCCGGAGCGGCCTGATTTTGAATAACAGCTAGAAATTAAGGTTTTGCATTTAGCCCATACAATTCATTGTTTTTTTTTATTAACTACTAAAATTATCCCTTCGAATAAAATTTATCAAATGTAAATTTTATTTCTTTATTTTAACATTTTTACAATATGTGTTATGTCGGACTTAATGTATTTAGGTATATTTTATTAATGAACTCAAGGTGGTGCAAAGATAATTAGTGAGCTAGTGTCCAAGTACAAATTAAATTAAAACATAAGTTAATTAATCATATTAACATTTGCTAGATACACATGGTAAGTACTGTATTTATTACGTAATTAATTGTAAACACATTCTTAAATAGGATGATTTAATTGATTATATATATGTTATATACATAATACGTTAATAAAAAAATATGATGAAAAATGTTTTTTTAATTACTTTGGTTGTTAATATTAAAGAATTAGTTTTATTTAAGTAATTTTTCATGTTTGCAGGTTCTAACAATCAAGTAGAGTAGAAAAAGGTTTGAGTCTGAAATATTTTAGAGATTTAGCTAATTCAAGAATTAAAAAAAATTAAGTTTTCATTGTTGAATTAATTTTTGTCAAATAAAGATCTACTTATTTATTGTAATAAAAAACATTTTAGTGACAGTAGAAAATTTGACAACGGATTGGCCCCACGATGTCTAACACTTTGATATTATGGAAATATAAAAAAGACAAATGTTATCTGTCATTGTTAAAAACAAAACAGGATGCATTTACAAACATAGAAAAAAAAGAATATTTTTTATTATCGTTGTATACACTTGAATATATTATAAAACAATAACAAACTATTTTAATAATACAATTATATAACAAATTTAGTTAAAATTGTAATAAGGTTAGTAGATAAGACAGTCTTGCGAAGTTTAAACTTGCATGGTAAGTAATGATAATATTTTTTGCCGATCTTTAAAACCAAGCCCAAATTCTTTGTAGGAGTCAGATTTATTCTCAACTTTCAAGGTCATTTAAGTATCAAAGTCGGAATGCAAAAAGTAATATTAAACATGTTTTGCCGGTTTGTTATGTCGAGAATACAAGGAGGTAAAAACGCTCTTTTCATATATTTTTATTATCATTATAGTTGTGTATGTTATGAAAAGATTGATGTACACAATTCAATAGAAACTAGATTAAAATTGAGCGACTAAATAATAGCACCTTGCAAGTTATAAACTACGATGGTGCCAAATGCACCCTGATTTGAAAAGAGCCAAGATCAAACTTAGACAGGTCTTTGTGGTGGAGTTTTTTATGGTCAATAATGACCACAAATAACAAATAATCTAAATACAAAAACAATTTATTCCCAAGCTTCCTAGTATTATTTTTACAAATTTTTGTTTAATCAACTTTCTTCATTTAAAATGAGGTGTTCAACAGACATTACATAGAGTGTATTGTAGCTCTACACAGCTGCCCATAACAATTACTTATTTTTCACATTCCTACTGTTTGTATTATCATGAACAAATACCTTTATTTAATTAACCAAATAAAATAATTTAAAGAACCTAGTTTTAATTAATAATAATATATTTTGTTGATATGTTCATAAAATGTAAATTCTTTATTCATTCTTCCAAATCAATTTTATTGTTCAATTATATGCAATTTTGCCAACATTTTTTCTAGAGTTGGAATAGTCTTTCTTCAGTATAAGTTTTTATCTAATCAATCACGTCAAAGCAGCATCCCAGCATTTACCTTTTGAGTTTGCTGAATATCCAGAAGTCACACATTGCCAAGCTTTTTTCCAAAAAAAATCAGTTATTTTGATAGCAATTAAGGCTTGATGTGTTTGAGAAACAAAACATCCTTCAAAATGGGTTTGAACTGAGCTAGAAGATAATACAACCTTTGAGAAATATACACTTGGCAATAAAAATTTACCTGTCTTCCTAATATCTAAGAATCTTAAATGACTTTTTGATCACAGTACAGTATGTATCAACTATGTAACATCATATTTCTTGACTAATCATTTCCGCTATTGGATTATATCTCCACAGCTGAACATAACTGGTCACTTTCTTATTATTGTATTTACGCTGATAAAATACATACATAAGTTTTATATTTATTAAACGCTACTTTTTTTCCAAAACTTGCACGCACCAAAAGTGAAGCGTGAAAAGAAGTGCTATGGCTAAGCTGTCATTTCTGAGGGCAGCGCAATGGTGCTTCCTGTCACTAAAAGGGTTAAAAAAATTGTTTTAATAATGATTAATTTTAATTTTCAGATTTTTATAAATTTATTGAGGCAACATATGAAATAAACTTGTTAAAATCATATTTGAGAGTGCATTCTATATATATTGAGCTCCACCTAATAATTTCCAGAAGATGTAGCTGATAGAAGATAAGAAATATATATAGAATATAAGGTAAAAAATGTTATTTTATATTTATTTATTTAGTAACTATTTTCTTGTATTGTGTTCACCATAGGACTTAATATCTTGTAGACACTGTAGTCTCCGGAGACCCTAGGTGATGCAGAATATATTTATATATATGTATGTATGTATATATGTATATATATATATATATATACACA
Source organism: Battus philenor (assembly GCF_028537555.1). Classification (NCBI taxonomy): domain Eukaryota; kingdom Metazoa; phylum Arthropoda; class Insecta; order Lepidoptera; family Papilionidae; genus Battus; species Battus philenor. Next base: position 162,263 of record NW_027181692.1, on the reverse strand, counting down.
CACACATTAAGGGGACCGGAAAGTAATGACATTTCTTTTGTCATATTTTACAGAAATACCAATTGATATTTAGCACTCTGGCATTGAAAATTTGTATACTAGATAGCAAAAGGTTGTTGATAACGAAGGTGAATATATTGTTGATTAGAAATAAAAACTTGTTATAAATGTAGTTGTGTGAATTTAACTTAAGAGAGTGACTATTATATATATACATATATAAATGTATATATATAAACCCTTAGTAATCGTCTCCTGTATTGGGGAGTAGTGTGGGGAAAGAGAGGGGTGTGGCCATGTTATTTTTCTAGGTTATACACTCATATATATATATATATATATATATATATATATATATGTATATATATATATATATATATATATATATATATATATATATATATATATATATATGAGTGTATAAAGATTTGTTCAAAAACAATGTACAAAGATTTGTTCCTTTCAGCGACATCAAAATGTCTGAAACAGCAGTGGAGGAAGTTATGATCAAATGTGAAGTGATAGAGATATCTGATGAAGACGCAAAGGAACCAGAGAAGTGAGTTGAAACAAAGATATCGTTACAGGTTTTTAGTCAAAATCTTCATTATGTTTTCATTACCGAGTTAATATAAAAAATGCATATATTTATCAAGCAACTAATGTTAGTGATAATTATATTAGGATATGTTTACATTTAACTGATTTAATTGCATAGTTTGGACTACCCATCTTAATTCGACAACACCTAATAATATTGTTCATCATCTTCATAATTTCAGCCATAGAACTTCCATTGCTGAACATCCTTTGTTCAGCAATGGAAGAGAACGAACAGAATGGATCCAGAATTTTCTGACCAGAATAAGGTCTTCTTTCCACCTTGTCAGAGGGGATCCTTTGCTATACATAAGACCCCAGCGACCTCCTGTTTTATGCGCTATCTAGTTTGCACATCTTAACAATGATGTCTGGTAACCTCGGAGAAGTCCCTAATTTTATTATTAACTAATCCAGTTATATGAGAAAAAAATATTGAAGAAAGATTTCTTTATCATTGCACTGATAAGACTGGACTATTATAAATTAGATAACCAAAATTCTTTTCAGAAAGAAACGCAAAAGAACGGTAACCAGAAAAGAACCAATACCTTGTGATCAATGCGAGAAGACATTTCAAACCGGACATGAGTTGAAAAAACATCAGCGCACACACAGTGGTGAGCGACCATACATGTGCACCTCCTGTGGGAAGACTTATACCCAGCTGGGACACCTCAGCATCCACATACTCTCCCACAAAGGCATCAAAAACTTCAACTGCCTGCAATGTGGAGCAGCATTCTATAGGAAGGCAGACCTGGATCGACATGAGAAAATCCATAAGGGTATCAAACCTCATCAGTGCGAGATATGCTCGAAGAGTTTTACCCAGAAGAACAATTTGGTCATGCACTTCAAAATGCACATCGGAGACAAGCCACATCAGTGTGTTGTGTGTAGCAAAAGGTTTTTAACCAGGAGTAAACTGGTGCAGCATACGAAGAGACACGATAAGGAGAAGAAGTCTGGTGGAGAAATAATGGGACGTGTTATATGAATATATTGTTAAAGTCTAACAATGTAAAAGTGACTGTGAACGTGAATTTATCGGAGTACCCTCAGTAATAGCAATTGAAGTTCATGAATTTTGTGAAGTTCTAAAATGTGTTCCGTTATTAAAACTGGTACTTTGGTATAGATTGTATAATTGAGATAGGGACTTATTCCATGAAAGGGGTATATATCTCTACCACATCTTTCTTCTCAATACCGGCAACCAGAGTTTAAAATTGCTTGACAACACAGCTGTTCTGTTCAGACAGATGTTTATTTTTGTATCATCTTCATACTTCAGTCTCAACAATGTCTTGGGCATTGGTTCCAGCATATGTACTTACAGTGATGAAGATGTCAAGTGCGAAGGAACTAATTTCCACATCTACCATCACAGATGATGTTTGATGTATTGCATCTTTGTTGTCTCTTTAGTTTTTAACCTCACCAACTTCTTTGTTTGGTACTTTAAATTCATCATAATGATAAATTGGTAAAAATCTCCATAAGTCTATACCTGTTTAGTATTCCTAATCAAAAGGGCATCCGAGATTTATAACCTTGACTTGATCGACTAAAATTTTGGAAGGGGTAAAACAAATCAATATTTGTATAAGCTTGCCTATATGCAGATTTAAAACGATACCGTGATATTAAATACACCTTGCGCCATCTAGAGTGAGTCGCCAAGAAATAAGATTCCTGGTTACACTACTAGAATGAAGGCTTTGGGATTAAAACAGATCATCAAACGTGATGAAGGGATATGATGAAGGTGGTGCATGGTATGCTAATGGCAATATTGATAAAAAAATTTCTAGAAACTTCTACACTTTGATAAAAATGGTCTAGGTTGCAATTAACGAATCTATTTTAATTAAAAAATTTAAAATTATAAAAACGCTTACATACAGTATGATTAGATATAGATCTAAAACCCTCAGCGCTTTTACTCAATTTTTTTTCGCATAAAGTGGTCACATCTAAATATGTTACATTAATTTAGTTTTTTTCTATTGTATTGCGACAGGTAAATAACTTTTAATTTTTAATGTGTAATAATACGAATTTTGAATACGCTTTTTCTTACTATATTGCCATTATTATATTATTCCAGAAACCATTGTTATTTAGATAGGGTATATCATACAATAATTGATAGCAAAGTATCTATACATTCACCCTATTAAAACTTATACACCTGTAACTAATCATCCTGTATACATTAACAGCGGTTAATTCTGCAAATTACGTTACTTCGGACGCCGCCGATAGATGGCGCTGGTAGTCGATTGACTCGCGCTATCGTTTCGCATCGCTTAATTGAAGACAACTTGACAAGAATAGAACTAAAATCATGGATTCTTTTATTTATTAATTAAACTGTTAAATCTTGTGAAAGGTTTTTGTGAAAAAAAAAAATACAAAGCAGAGTAATAAGTATTAGATACAATCATTCATTCACACTTTGTTACGTTGTCTGTATGAGATTGGTGTTGCCTACATTAAAGTTTCCAGAGGATGTGCAGCACCGTCTTCTGCGTACCATAGCACCATGCGATCGCCAACCAGCTTGCCTGGCGTGGTGATATGGTATATCGTCTATATATATTTTTGAGGGGGGCAAGGCATTGTGCCTGGCATATAATATTAGACAATCGTCATCATCATTCCTGCTTCCAGACGTCGGAAGTGGCCTGCATTCGTCTTTCGAACTTGACAAGGCCTATCCACAAGGTGGATAGGACATCCCATGTTCCGTGGCCTCCAAAATCTTATTTGGCTGTAATTAACATAAAACTTAAAATAAAATATCATCAGGTTATTATTTACTTAAGTCTTAGTGTACTAAGCTAAATAAATATTTTTTTAAAGCATTCGTTTTTATTTACATCAAATATATATGTATATATAGGTTTTTATTTATTATTCATAATGTAACGGAACAATAAAATGGCAGTGTGTGGATGCTAAGTATATATATATATATATATATATATATGTACACCAATACCTCGCTTTGCGTCGTTTCGTTTTGCGTTTTTTTCGAAGTTGCGTCGCTGCTTAATTAGTACTAATTTTCACTGCGCGTCGATAGATTTTAGAGGTTGCGTTGTTTTGGATTCGAGTCTTTTTTTATTTTTTATTTTTCAAAAGATGGCAACACTTGTTTCTAATAGCGCCATGCCATCAAAACTTTCTAACTAAAAATCAACGCAATATGAACACAGTATTATTTTCACTTTGTTTTGCTAATTTTAATAGTTCAGTTTCAATTACGTAGTGTGTAGTGTAATGTAGTGTGTTGTGGTTTTTTAAAAAGAGAATAATAAATTTTTATAAATTTTTACGTGTTGTTTCTGGTTACAAAAAAGGTAAATATTATTCTAATTTATTTATTGGCACAGTTATATTATTGTTGTTTTTTAAATGTTTACTTTGTTCAATTTCCTTTTTAAAAAGTAGTATTGTCGTGACCCTGGAACCTATCTTCGATCTTTACATGGTTTGCTATAGAAAATCTTAATTCACTTTGCGGCGTTTCAATTTGCGTCGTGTTTTTTTGGAACGTAACCACGACACAAAGTGAGGTATTGGTGTATATATATTACTATCTAGTTAAGCTACCACCGGCTCTGTATGCTAATCTGTTGATAAGAGTCTGCCAAAGTTTATTAGTTGCATTATATTATCGATTATGTAAATGAGATAACAAATCAAGTTTCACATATTTAGATCGACTAACTCTTGAATGCTATAATAAGATTTTTTTTTTATTTTAGTCCACTATAAACTAGAATAGTTTTTTTTTAATATCAGTCCACCATAAACTAGAAAAGATTTTTTCAATTTTAGTCCACTATAAACTAGAAAAGATTTTTTTTAATATTAGTTCACCATAAACTGGAAATTTTTTTTTAATATTAGTCCACCATAAACTATAAAAGATTTTTTCTAATTTTAGTCCACCATAAACTAGAAAAGATTTTTTTTAATATTAATCCACCTTAAACTAGAAAAGATTTTTTTTAATATTAGTCCACCATAAACAAGAATAGATTTTTTTCAATATTAGTCCACCATAAACTAGAAAAGATTATTTTTAATATTAGTCCATCATAAACTAGAAAAAAAAAATTTAAATGTCTATCTGGGAGTCCTATGCCTTGCAATGTACCTTTATGTACTAATGTAAGTATTACACATTTTATATTTAATTGTGTTATAACAATTTAGGCCGCTGCAACGTTTTAAATAAATAAATCACAAAGTTTAAAAAATTTATTAAAAAAAAGTACAAAAATTGGAGCATTGTTCGATCAGTATTATTAAAATGATTTGTGGCAAAAAGCCAGTATCCTAAACAAGAAAACATAAATCCACGTTCCACGTTGAAAAAAAAACTGAGGTAGTATCTATTGAGGCCAGACGATCTTCGTTATCCATTCCAAATACTCAGGGTACATGACTCTCACGTATCCACCCGGCTCGTCCTTACCGCAGACGTTGCCAAATGAGACCAGCCCTATCACCGTGTACCCGCACAAGCCTGAGTTTGATTGTAAAGGTGTCATGAGAGGGCCGCCGCTGTCGCCCTGTTAGGAATAATAAACATTATGTCAGTTTTATTGGTTTATAAAACAACACTAATCAAAAAATTATGAAAATTTGTCTAGCTGTTTCCGAATTTATTTCATATAATATGTAAAAGTTTCTAACAGGCAAAGGCGGCTTAAACTCTACTTATGTTTTACTTCAATTATAATATATCATTGAAAGTAATCATATGTATATAACGTAATATATTTCATACATTTGTATACGAGATGATTGGTAAAAGAAAAACTTTAAATGAGGTCATTTGTCAGCACAAAAAAATTTAAACACACCATGTGTGAAGCTAACACTGAAATATACTAAAAAAATACAATAATTTTTTTTTCATTGAAATTTGTCAGGCAAATTACTTCTGGCTGAACTAAATCTGCAGATAGATACAGATAATAAATAGTATTAAAGTAAATAATGTAAAAAAAAATTAAAATTAATTATAATAAAGCATAAAAAGCGTTTTCCAAATTAAGAGACTCTCCTTGCAGACATTTCAGAGTAATCGCTTTTTACAGGATGTTTCAAAATATGTATAAAAGGTTTAAAGCGCTTTTGTTGAGTAAATGAGCTATATATTCACCGCTATGCTCTTGCACCTATTTGCAATCATTCTGTATATGCTCATGTGTTATATGTGATGATTTTGTAAAATAAATCTTTTTGTACCCTGCAAGAATCTGCCGTCTCGGCTTTTGCACACAGCATGATCGTGGAGTTCCACAATTCCTTCGAATTTTGAAGCCTCCTGCACCCGCTGGGCGGCAGCACCATCAAGTCACCCTGTATATTAAATCATTTAAATTATTTCATACATATACATAAAAAAGTGCAATTTAATAAATTCATTACATAAAAATTTGTAAAAGATATCCACATGTTTTAATAAAACTTAGAAATGAAGTTTTCTAATACTGTATCAAGGATATTGTAAAATTGATCACAAAAAAACTTCACTGAGTTTGTTGTGGTCTCTTCTCCGACGGGGCTACGCTTAGAACTTGAAACTTAGCTTAAAGTTAAAGGACGTCATCATACGTAACCTCAATCTGTCAAAACACACAGACAGATGACAGATTTATGATTGGTATACAAACTTCAAAAGGTGTTTACTAACAAATTGGTATTACACCTCTAAATTTTTTGCACTTATAATTAATAATGTGAGACGGCAATAGGTTTTTTCAATTAAATTTTTGAAACTTGATTCGTTCAATATAAAACCGCTGCGGTCATCGCGGACAGTGATATTTGAAACGCAATACGAAGAGAATATTCTAGAAGCGTTTGAGAATGGTTCAATGAACTACAAGAGAAAGTTATTTCCACGATTTATATCTTCTAAAAGAATCTACATTGCACCGTTTCTAGCAGCCAATCTACGTGTCTAACACGTAACAATAACGTGAATTAATGAATGAACTTCATAAAATATCCGTAGTTTTTACCTTTTTTAGTTCCGGTGAAGGATTCCCGTGCTGCGATACTCTTCCCCACCCTGCCACCTTCATACGGTTGGGTAAAACCTGTGGAACAACACCCTCCACCGGCAAACAAGCCGGTCTTGTGAAGTTTGTGATTGGCACTCTGCAATAAAGAATTCAGAAGTTCCTGACATTCATTAATTATCTATCTTAAGTAAGAAAAGGACCAATATTTAGTCACTTCCGCATATGCAGTGGTAGTCGTGCAACAAAGTGCACCGCCCGCCAGCCCGCTGATAAATGCGCGTGCGGCAAACAATGCGAATCACATAACTGCCACCGTTAATTCACTCAACTTGTGTTTCACCCCTCCACGGGGCATCTTCAGGAGTTATGTTACACCGATTAGTGCCAAACACAGAATTATCTATCTCTTAATTCATTTCTTTTTCTTCTTCTGTTTCTTTCTGAGCCAAGTGCGATCGAACCAATACTGATCGAAGTCAATTAGATGTTTTTATTTATTATTGTATTATATTTATAAGATGTATTTAACCTTATTTTTCATAATTATGTGTTATATACGTATGTATGTATGTTTAAGTATGTATGTCTATGTATGTTTATGTTCGTTTGTTTGTAAATATATATTTTTTGTACACGTAAACTACCCATTATTAGTACTTTTACCTTTTCCATACTATGGTTGTCTGTAAGAGATTGCCTTGTGCGATAAGACCGCCCATTGTACTTTTTTGTATATTATTGTAAAACTTATTAAATATATCTCTCTCTTGTATCTGTCTTTATACTTATAACGAGTTGCGGCTAGTTCAGAGTTAGAGAGAGATGGGTTTATGTAGCTATTTACACGTAAGAGAGAGACGGATAACTATTGCATTTTTGTATTGAAAATGTAAACTACGGATGTCACGCACGCGCGCATTTTGATTTTTCGTGCTTTATGACAAAGACATGAAATGCTCAATAGGAATATTTCACACGTTTTATTCCGCCTTACCGAGTTCTAATTCCCAGCTAAAAGAGCCGAAGATATAAAGGATGTCTTGATCTCTCTCTGCGCCGCAATGAGTTATAAGATTTAAAGAAAATAAGAAATGTTAATGTGATCTGTGATATAATGTGATATTAATGTTAAGCTAAAAACAATGTAAATAAACAGAAATAAAATTACAAAATGTTAATGTGTAACGAGAGGGAAAGGTCACAGAGCGAAAGAGAATGAAATAAGAAATGTGGAAGAAAACCGAATGAAAGATCTTAAGATGTATAAATGAAGAGTAAGAAAATAAAAAAGATTGTGAAAAACTAAATAAATTAAAACAAAAAGTCTCTGTCCCACACCAGATAGGGGGTACGAGAGGCTCCCAATAGCAGGGACATTAAAAAAAATTAAAGAGTGATATATATCCCAAGAACGAAAACATATATCAGTGTTTTATTGTTAAGGATAAATTTTGCACATCTCTCACCTTCGGTCGAGTTCCACGAGGGCGATGTCGTGGTAGTGGTACGACGCCGAGTACAGCTTGTGGCGGTACACTGCCACTATGTTGGCGAGGGTGCCATTTCGTACGTCCTTGTAGTTCGTGGACCCGAGCAGCGCGTACACTATGGGACCGCTGAAACATTAGCTCTAATCTTTATGCGAACATTGCAAACCGTGGGCATATCGATTACGAAGTTTCATTTTAGGGAACGAACTTTTTTGACCCCAGTTTTTGCGGTCTCTAAGGCTTCATTTAATTTTTATTAGCATTCCATTCAAGACCTTCACGATTTTTTCCATTCTATCCTCTTTAAAACAGTTCATTTCTTGGAGTCCCTTGCGGTATATGATCACGACAGCCTCCTAATCAGGTAAATTAGTCTGCAATGGTCAGAGTCAAAGCTACCCGGAAACCCTGGACAATATCAAATCTACGGAATCTGCAAATGTCATTTGGACAACACTGAGAGTCTGATCATATAAAAATATATCGCATTGATATGATATATATCATGCATAAATATATCGCATGGCTATAAATAAATCGCATGACTATAATATAGCGCATGGCTATAAATATGTCGCATGACTATAAATATGTCGCATTGAGTAAAAATCCAGAGATACACTGAAAGAAGTTTATAAGGTATTCTAAGGGTTGTCTCTCGAATCAGATTTAATAAACATTATATTTATGCGCTAAATTTAAATTATATAAACACATGTTAAATATAAGAAATAAAAATTGACTCGTAACGCATATGCTTATGTAATAAAGTTCCACGAGATATATCAGACTTTTCGTTTCTTAGTTTTAAATTTAAAATTAAAATTATATTACTAAATAAATCTTATAGCGTTCAATATACAAATTGACTTTGTCATACAGGATGACAAATAGATAACGGATTTAAAAGGGTTTTTTTAAAAAAAAAAAAATTTATAAAGCAAATGGAAAATGTAAAATATTTTAATAAACCAAAGTGAATAAATAAAAAAATTTAAAAGCAGTACTCTGGAGGTGAAGGTGAAGTGAGGAAGGTGGTGTAATGGAAAATAAAGCTTGGAACGGAATGAAAGAGAATATGATGAATAAAGGATGATGATAAAAATAAAAGAACATATTGTCGAAGCGTACCTAAGACAGGGGAATGTACGAAAGGTATCCAATAAAGGCTGGTATTGGGAGTGATGAAGTAGGTGATGAACATACTAACTAGTCCATGGAGTACAGGACGTGTGCGGCGGTCAAGACGAAATTCTCACTGATTAAAGTTCCACCACCCACCCACATGATGTCAGGGTCATCTTCTCTTAACTTCTTCTTGTTTCTGCATCCCAGAACTACCTAGAATTAAATGTTCACTTCTGTACTCTCATATTATAACCACAAAGTTTATCTAATGGAATCAAGCGTTACCTTGCGGAAGTACAACTTGGTAAGAAAAGGACCAATATTTAGCCACTTCCACACATGCAGTGGTAGTCGTGCAACAAAGTGCACCGCCCGGCAGCCCGCTGATAAATGCGTATGCGGCAACTAATGCGAATTACACAACTGCCACCGTTGTGCGGAAGTGGCTAAATATTGGTCCTTTTCTTACTTAAAAAGTTTATCGTCAGATCCACAGAGTAATTATATACCATAACCAGCGTTAAAAAAATTAACTTATTTCCAATCACCCTGTGTTTTATCACTCTGAACTTTTTTCGACAATATGTATGCAATAGCCTTATAACTTTTGTGCAATACAAAGTATTCAGAGACAGATAGTAAATAATAATTAATTTTAATATGTAGTAACACGAATTTTAAAAATTACGTAATTATTTCTAAAATCTATTACCTGTTTATAAGTGTACATTTTACATTCACCATCATCATATCAGCGTGGACAATGTCCGTTCTTCATCTAGTGACTTCTGACTACGTCAACTGTATCGTCAGTCCACTTGTGGGAAGCATGCCCACTGAATTGACAGACTCAGTTACCGTATATTAATTGATAGAAAATGAAACTCTACATTCAAAACTTTACAGCTCTTATACCAATAATAAATCACCCTGTATAATGTTTACCATGTGAGGTAACTCCTCGATGTCAGCCGTTTCTCCTCCTGCAATCTTTGACGCTGTCTCCTGAGGGCAGATGGAGTCTTTGGGCCTCGACTGAGAATACATATTGCATGCTGAAAACAAAAAAAAAAGATTTCTTTGAAAGTAAAAACTAAAAGAAGAATGAAGGAGTGAAAAAACTATCTAAGATTTTCAAATTGTTAATACGTCATCCAACGAGCCTTGGGGGAAGGGGGGTATGTTTATGTTGGCCCCCGTTTTGGGTGTCTCTGATGCTTCCCTGACATTTAAAAAACATTCATTTTCTCCTACTTATTCTCCTCCATTCATTTCTAAACCTTGTTACCTATCATACCTCGACTCTTTTTCTTCGCTTACCCTCCAGAATATTATAATTGAGAGGATTTTTTCAAAGATTTCTCTATGAGGTGGAGTCAAGAACGAGCATATCCGTAGATAAACTAAAGTAACCGATACAGAAGGATATTCAATGGAATCAGGCGTTACCTTGCGGAAGTCCATCCTAAGTAAGAAAAGAACCAATATTTAGCCACTTCCGCACATATAAATGCTTGATACAGAATACCATGATCTTCCTTTCCTCGTCTTCGTTCCTAAACCACAGTTTGCTACATTATCACAGTTTTGACTCAACTATTTCTGGTTTTATTTTAATACAATTCTATCTATTCCATTATGTTTTCTTATAAACTAAACCTATCCTGCTTTATAAATAACATACATTGCACTACTTTTTTGACTTACTTCTGAGTCTTATTCCTTTTATTATACACCAATACCTCACTTTGCGTCGTGGTTACGTTCCAAAAAAACACGACGCAAAGTGAATTAAGATTTTCTATAACAAACCATATAAAGATCGAAGACTGGTTCCAGGGTCACGAAAATACTATTTTTAAAAAGAAATTTGAACAAAGTAAACATTTAAAAAACAAAAATAATATAACTCTGCCAATAAATAAACTGGAATAATATTTACCTTTCTTGTAACCAGAAACAACACGTAAAATTCGATATAAAGTTATAATTCTCTTTTTAAAAAAGCACAATACACTACGTAATTGAAACTGAACTGTAAAATTATCAAAACAAAGTGAAAATAATACTGTATTCACATTGCGTTGATTTTTAGTTAGAAAGGGAATCCCCGAGTTTTGATGGCATGGCGCAATTCTAAACAAAAGTGTTGCCATCTTTTGGAAAAAAAAAGAAAATTAAAAAAAAATTAAAGACTCGAACCCAAAACAACGCAACCTCGAAAATCTAACGACGCACAGTGAAAATTAGTACTAATTAAGCAGCGACGCAACTTCGAACAAAAACGCGAAACGAAACGACGCAATGCGAGGTATTGGTGTACTACATACATTGCACTACTTTTTTGGAGAGTCCTAGAAATACAGGATGTTCGTCGTCTCCCTTGAGGGAGGCAATGAACTGAGCTGTCTTCTTCGATCCTCTTCCGCATCTCAACTTCGGAATAAGAACGAAAGCCTTCATACACGTGACAGAGGTTCACAGAAAATACCCACACCTTGGGAATGATTTGTTTGCCCAGACTATTTATTATCTAAATGCATAGTTTCTTTCGTCTCTTCTCGTCTCTCGTGCATTTTTCACCTAGCAGCTGGTAGATTTAATTCAATGTCTCTTCTTCTTCCTTCCCTTTTCTCTTTATTTGGGGTCGGGTCTCCATATCAATTTACGCCAGGCCTTGCAGATTTAATTCAATGTATTTTGAATAAATACTTCATATTTGTGTAAACACGTATTAATAAGATTGTTATGTAGATGAAATATATTTACCTTTACATGCTTCTGCAGTGGACGGGTTGGTTGCGGCACAGGTCTGTGCGAAGCGTGGAAGCACCTGGACAGCCCTGGTCAGACTCCGCTTGCAGCATATCAAGGGGAAATTCCCGTTGTACCGGCAAACCTGGGTCACAGGCAAGGAGGTCGTTGTGACGATCTTTGTATCAGGCCTACATCTTATTGTGAGCTTCTATCAACTAATGAACATTATCGAAGTCGGAGAAGAATATTCTTGTTATAAAAAAGGCTTGAAATCGCGTTCCTTATTTGATAATACAATGTACACTTATAAAATTAACTCCTTTTCAATTACCTGCGATGTCTGTTTTAGATGCTTGCATATGTTTCGGTAGTCACATATACAATATCCTACCTAAGTAAGAAAAGGGCCAATATTTAGCCACTTCCGCATATGCAGTGGTAGCCATGCAACAAAGTGCACCGCCCGCCAGCCCGCTGATAAATGCTGGTGGGCGGTGCACTTTGTTGCACGACTACCACTGCATTTGCGGAAGTCGCTAAATATTGGTCCTTTTCTTACTTAGGATGGACTTCCGCAAGGTAACGCCTCATTCCATTAAATATCCTATCTGCTATATTTTTATTAACAACTTCGGAACTTATTTTTTAAAATATCCAAAAAATAGAACAAGCTAAAACAGGTTTGAGTATAGTTCTTCGGATAGTAAAACACAGTAAAATACTCAACGCATTCCCGCCAGTCTGTAGTTTAGTCAAACACAATAATTTAAAAATAGTATTTGTATAAAAAGCGATTGTGTAATAATCGTTTTAATAACGTCTGTACTTGTGTGTTACTTGACTTGATAATAAGTTAAGTTTAGTTAAAAAGTTACAAAACACACTATCAAAGCTCTGTAATTAGCTAGAGGCAGTAGTTTGAGGTTTGCAACATGAGAACTCTGATACTGGCCACTGCATCACAATATTTTTAAATTCAAATTATTACAGCACTCAATTTAAAATTCGAACGCCAGTTTGAATTCAACGCTAGCAGTGACATAATCTTTCTTCTGTTGCATCAAATTCAAATTATTCACCTGTTCATTTGTAACTACCTGTGCCTCTCGACTTTGTCTGCGTGGAATTTAAAAAAAGAAATATCCAATTTTTTTTCAGTTTTTATTTTAATTTTATTATCCGGACTTAAATTTCACAATTTACATAAATCCTTACGTCATCCACTACTAGAAACGTCCTTCGTGTGCTGTTTTTGTTTCAATTCAAATCAGTATGAACTGGCACGGCAATGTTTAAAATTAATTGAAATGGCAGTGGCGCCATCTATCGAAAATTAGTCATACCAACTTAGAAACCTTCATAGGCTAATGCCCAATAACTTTGCCAAAGATTATCTCATGATAAAATTCATAGTTTACGGTTCTATAAAGGACATACAGACAAACATTCGTTTATATATGTACATAAAGGTATGTCACTTTTAATCATATATACAGATAATTATTTACGTAGATTTTGATTTATAACAAACATTACGTTGTTTTTATTAATAACTATCAACTTTAGAACTAGAATAGAATTAGAACTAGATCCGGAAACGAACAGCAGTAGCCGGTGTGGAGATGGGTGTCTCAATGGAAGGCGAAGTTATCAAAGTGTTTAATCTAGAATTGAAGACAAGTGAGGGTTGTGGGAAAAATGTGGCCGTCTGTTCGTTTTACTTCCCGTAGTGTGGGATCCGATACTGGACAATTGGTACACGGACCTGTCAAGCCCAAAAGATGGTACTGGGCGAGCGTGTGGTGCGGAGCAAAATTGTACCTTGTAACTTAAAAATAAAACAGCAACACTTGTTTAAGATCAATCGATAATTAAAGAAGCACGCCTTCAAGTTATATGAACTTGGCGACTGAACCCAAGGCACGGGTGTCAAGGAAAAATACTGGCTGGAATGTCCAATGGTAGCCATTAGCGTGCGCAAATAGTTTTAAACAATCGGGTTGACATTTAATGGAATCAGGCGTTACCTTGCGGAAGTCCATCCTAAGTAAGAAAAGGACCAACATTTAGCCACTTCCGCACATGCAGTGGTAGTCGTGCAACAAAGTGCACCGCCCGCCAGCCCGCTGATAAATTGAGGCATCTTCAGGAGTTATGTTACACCGATTAGTGCCAAACACAGAGTCAGAGACTTATTGAAACATGGCGGCGAAGCCACTCATTCTATGACAATACTCTTGCACGACTACCACTGCATGTGCGGAAGTGGCTAAATATTGATACTTTTTTACTTAATTGGGTTGACGGTAGACAGAGAACGGTTACAACATTACACCGAATGTAGTTGAAGTGGGAGTGGGAGTGAGAGTGGGCAGGCCGCAAGCGCGCCGAATAGATAACTGTGCCATTATCGTTTTTAATTGCAAACTATAGACCGGTAAACCCAGGTCATCTACAAGGTTAGACTATCTTATTGAGTTCATCAGAAAAAAAAGTTGACCGCAACCAACTGGAATAAATAGAAAAAAGGAAGAGGTCCATGACATCCTAAGGTTGAAATGATGATAAAATCATTCTCACTATATCACCCGAGACCAGCTTCCCGTTCTGCGAGTCCATGAACTGTCGTCCCAGGATACCGGTTTGGTAGTTTTTTTCCGGACAGCAGACGAGTCGGTGTGTTATATTCGCCGAGCAGAGCTGAAAAAAAATACATTTAAAAACTTTTAAATTAAACGGTTTTTAAACAGTTTTATTTGATACCCATATTGTGGTGGTTGTGGAAAAATATGTACCTAGTCCGCCATATTGGAACGGCGTTCATCTTGAATTTTAAATTTTGACATAATCATCGTGTTTTACTAGTGTAGCCCATTCATTTGATACCCATATTGTGAGGGTTTAGGAAAAATATGTAATCCGCCATTTTGTATTGGCGGCCATCTTAGATTTATAATGTTATTGATTTTATTATATTGTATTGTCGTCTAAATTAAATGTGTGTACCGAATTTCAGATCAATCTGACAACAGGAAGGTGCTTAAATTTAAATTTCTAATTTTGACCCAAATAAACAAATTCCGTACGGGTCGAACTAAATACAACCGTTTAAAAAGATAAATATAATATATAGCTACGTGTCGTTTTAGCCTAAAGACGCTCACTGCAAGATATAAAACCCCTCCAAATATAGATACAGGAGGATATACCATTATCGCCACTCTTGGTAGGTGTATTGGCGATCGCAGTTTGTGGAAAGTGAGAGATAAGGATGAACCTGTGTTCAGTGGCAATCCTATATAATTTTATACAAAAGGTTGAAGACTTAGGCGAAAGAATCGACATAGCTCTTTAATAACTAATAGTTTATAATTTATGTATATATGTAAATAAACTAGTATCTTCAATAATTCTATTTTGTATTGTGCCTCGCTTGTCGGTAAAGCAGTATCTGTTTAACCTTGACGCTTTATAGATGGCGCTGTTAACAATTGTGTTATGATGGCGCCCATTGCGGTCGCCGGTCGGTAAAGCAGATGGTGTTTGAAATGTCCTTTGTTAACTGTATCATTATCTTTATATTAAATAATTATTTAATATAATGTCCTATAATAATTATTATTTATTATTGTAGGACATTCAGTAAGAGAAGCGAGATAGAAATACACCAAAACCTCGCTTTTCGTCGTTTTTTTCGAAGTTGCGTCGCTGCTTAATTAGTACTAATTTTCACTGCGCGTTGTTAGATTTTCGAGGTTGCGTTGTTTTGGCTTCGAGTCTTTTACTTTTTTTTTAATTTTTTAAAAGATGGCAACACTTGTTTCTAATTGTGCAATGCCATCAAAACTCGGAGATTCCCTTTCTAACTAATAATTAACGCAATTTGAATACAGTTTTATTTTCACTTTATTTTGCTAATTTTGGAGTTCAGTTTAAATTACGTAGTGTATTGTAATGTAGTGAGTTGTGCTTTTTTTAAAAGAGAATAATAAATTTATATAAATTTTAACGTGTTGTCTCTGATTACAAAAAAGGTAAATATTTTTCCAATTTATTTATTGGCAGAGTTATATCATTTTTGTTTTTTAATGTTTATTTTGTTTAATTTTCTTTTAAAAAATGTTGTATTTTCGTGACCCTGGAACCTATCTTCGATCTTTACATGATTTGCTATAGAAAATCTTAATTCACTTCGCAGCGTTTCGATTTGCGTCGTGTTTTTTTTTGAACGTAACCACGACGCAAAGTGAGGTATTGATGTATGTAAAAGTTTGTGATGAGCGACACATGGAAAGAGCGAAAGAAATTGTGATGAACAGAAGAAAAAGAATCAAATGAAAAAAACTGAAAAAAAACATTGTAATACAAATAAAGTATCTGTTTAAACCAAGATTTAGGTGAACGAAAGGTCCTAAAAAATAAAGACCATAAAAAATCTATGGGGAAAGCAGAAATGACAATGTTATTCAGGTTTAAACTAAAATAACTAAATATCCCAAAAGTGGGCTACACTTACGTTGGGCATCTTCATCTCCTCGTTGATGAGCCGATCGGTATGATCGCACATGTATTCGAATTTACAAATACCAACCACACCCGGGATCTCCGTGTCACATTTTTCACCTGAAAAAAGAGAGTTCCAGAAATATAACCATACTATAGATATATCCTGTATATTATGATCGATTATGGATGTAAAATCTTTAAGTGTTGATGTATAAGTTCGTCTATCCGAAAATCAATAGTTTTAAAAATAATATATGACGTGATAATAGTATAGTAATAAAATCGTTATCAAAGTTCAGATTGATTTGACTGATTCGAACTAGTAGAGATATCCCTCTACTCGACTCTTCGAACGATTGTGAGGTAACCAATGAGGCTTTTTTTATAAAAAAAAAACTCTTTTAAATGTATAGACCACCCACTGAAATGAATAAGCTTCCTTCAAAGATGTTTATGGGCGGGCGCGTTGGCGATCGCAGTGTAGTATTATGGTAACTTGTTTATGATCAGTTGCAGTACAGTATAATTAATTCACAAAGTGACTGCATCCCGGGAATCGAATCCGCGACCTGCGATCGCAAGTTTCCGTCCTCTAACATTGCGGTAATACTACTCGAATATAAAATACGCAGAATCGACAACCGTCTGAAAACTTGTTATTGAGCCAGTCGGGGCTGACGGCGCGACTTCAAAAAAGGAACAGAAGAAGTATTTAAGTCAGAGTTCCCCAAACTTTTTTGTGTCGTAGACCCCTTGCCGTGTTTTTCCGTGTTGGGTAGACCCCCTACATACCTGATATTGATTTCCTGTAAATTTCTAACTGTAGTGAAGTTTAGTGTTAAAAACTTAAAGTAAAAACACATGTTAATTTATACATTTACTAATTGAATTTAAATTAAAACTACTCAAAATAAAATTTTGTATCTGTTATGTAAAATATACGTAACATTAAATAGACAATTGTTTTACTTTATAGCTACTTTTATAAATAATGTAAATGTTTTGATATTATAAGATAGTATGATGTAAGTAAATAGGTACTATCAGTGTATGTGTTGAGATCCACTATCGTGGACCCCCATTTTCATTTCATGGACACCCAATTTTTTTTCGCTGACGTAGACCCCCTGCAGGTTGTCATAGACCCCCAGTGGTCGATATAGACCACTTTGGGAATCACTGGTTTAAGTCAATATGAGTTCCTCTCTTTGTGTATTTCACTGCAAGTGGCAGGTAATGAGATGAAATAAATTACTGTCAGGATCGTGGGGATAAGGAAACGCAGATTCTCCAAAAATACACATTTTAATGTTCTAGAGTTCGGGCAAAGAAACTGGCAACGATTCTGCTACAGCAGCTCTTTCTCTATCATTCTCACTATTATGAGTCTTTTTTTCTCTCTTCAGGATGTAGACTGACCTAGAATGCCACTAGCATCGGTTTTTGTAGTCGTCAATGAGCATTCTAGTATTTAATAATTATGATATTTGAAAGTTTGAAAATAATGCCATTGTCAATTCTTTTGCAAGCCAGCTGCGGTTTAAAACCTCTGCAGTTACAAAACTATAATTTAGACACTTGTTCTATTGGATTTTAGTCATACAAACTTCTTGAAAACTTTTTCAAACTTTTTGTATATGACAGCTATATTGACGTTTCCTGTCTTCGTGACAGTAGGCATGTTAAAGTTCTTTCATCGGAATCATTTCCCTGCCGTAGTTAAAACCACGTGGAAAGTTGGAAGTATTTCACGGAGCGATATATAGCCCAGCGCGTTGTAGAGTTCGCGGTCAAAGTGTAGTAGAGTTCGCGGCTTCACCACTCAGGGTGTTCGCGGAGTTATAGTTGAGTGATCGCGATCGCGGAAGTAATGTCCATGGCTATTGTTATTTGGGTGCTGTTGGAAGTTGCATTTTAAATCACTTCCCACTCTAACAGGTAGAAAAAAAATGGATTTTTGTAATTCCTGAATCTTTGTAAGCGATTAATTTTTTATTACTTTAATTGTACAGTAATTTAATTTTACATAACTGTCTGTCTGTACGTTTATTGCGAATGTGCTTGACAACTTGACCTCTCGTGATAACTCGAATTAAAACTATCATCACATCGAAACGTATGTAAACATTTTGAATTTCTTGACGTAAATTAAATAATATTCTACATAATCTTACCTTTTAATAAGGAAAAAAAATGTTACATAAATATATACGTTGTAATAAACAGGATTCATAAATCATTTCGGTAAATTAAGCATAATTTATTAATTAAAATATTAGACCCATATGAATCTTTGCTGTTGATTTTGTAAGCAAACTTAGTCTTATTTGATTAAAATATAATAAAATAATTAAAAGTTAGTCTAGACATCACACACCGTTGGAGCCTTAAGGTTCTGGAGGATACCGAGCTGGAATACAACTTAATTAGGTTTGTCGGTAAACTACACAGCCTTGTAACTGGTGCTATTAAAAGTCAATAGAACCTATGTACAATAGTGAACATAAAAAAAGAAAAAAAAATCAAATTACGTCAATATTTCCCATTAAAATATAAATATTATTTATAACGATACAAAATAAATAATCAGTGTTTGATCCGTTGTGGACATTTTAAGCAAAGCCAACTGTAATAATCTTTCTATACACGTAACATATTATATATCTTAAATGTTTATCAATTTAGTTGACCAATAGGACTTCTACACACAAATGAATGATATCTTTAAAAAAGGTGTAGTTTCTTCATGTTTCTTCTACACAATTATAACACCTTGTGAAATAGAGTAGAGTCAAAAATAAAATAGATTTAAAACATAAGTTGACTATCAAAAAGAGTTCTAGTAAAAGGTCCAAGGTTGTGTACATGAATTATATCTTATCTTGCCCAAGCCCACGCCCACTAGGCCTCCCCCAAACATCACCAAGAGGTGCTACTCCGCCCATATCCAGCGACCACCACCAGCATCTCAACTATTTAGTGGGGGAATACCCAAGTCACATCTGCTGCCACTTTAAACAGGAAATTCTTTGAGCTGCGTCATTGACCTTGAGTTTTATGCGAATTTCCTCAATTTTGGCTCACTCCTTTGACCTCTAGTGTTCTTATAAGGTCCATCGTAAGCGACCACGAAAGTAAGTTGATTTAAAAACGGTCATTTTTTATATCTCACAGACCCCTAAGAGGTCCCAATACCTGGATCTAAACATATATATCTGCTATCAAATTATATATTTTTAAAAATGATATTAGACAAATACGACATCAATGTGTTAGTTAAAAATTACATTTTCCTGTTAAATGTCATTAACACGGTATTTGTCAAGGAAATAAAACTCGATATAATTATATGCACGTATTATATACGAAGTTGCTATGTACGCAATTAAATATATTACACAATTGAATGTAATTAAAAATATATGATTAATTTATAACCTAGTTATATTTAATTTGTTTATTTCAAGGTTATTATATTTTTAGGTTATGTTTTTAACATTATAAAAGGCCTCACTGTGAAAATTTACAAGTAGATATATAAATACAATACTTGGTTAACAGATATAAAATTTTTTCATATCTAACCTTCTTCTTCGCCGTAATATTCTCCAGAGATCACAGCCAAGCCCATCATCACAAACAGACAACATCGTTTTAACATTCTCACCGTATCACAACACAGATTAATAACAATTCATTTATTTTTATTTTATTTTCATTTAGATTACATTTATAAAACACGTCCGACACCCAACGACGGCGGCGCACGGAGATTCTCTGACAACACGCAGAGCGTCATATACAGGTTGATGCGTAATTAAAATTATTATTATGATTAATATTGATGTTAGTGTACAATAGCGGGAAATTTGTCTAACACGCTGTGTGTGTGTGCGCGTGTGTGTGTGCGTGTTAGTGTGCGTGTGTGCGTGCGTGCGTGCGTGCGTGTGTGTGTGTGTGCGTGTGTGCGCGCGCGCGTGTGTGTGTGTGTGTTTTTATATGTACATATATATGAATTTGTCGTCTTCAATACAAATTAAGTCTGTTTTCTCTACTGAACATAGGCCACCCCCATACATTTTAAATAATACCAATTAAAAGCGGCTTATATCCTGCTTTTTTCAATATTCTTGATGGATATCCTAATCGGAGTTAATCAGCCCATGGTCTCATTCCCAGGAATTTAACTTTTCATTCCAGCTTACCAATTCCTTGGTCTGACTGTGTGGATAGATTGACATCTGAGCTGCATCAATTCGTGCGAAGGTGTCCGTGGTTTACGGAGGCTGGTGATCAACCAGGATACAATGGCTAATCATGGACCTTCAGAAATATCTCCAGAAGAACCAACGTCATAGATGTAAATGGTGCTGTCAGACCCTCGTCCTCTCGCGTAACGATTAAAGAATAATTTAAATTTCCAATCCAAGTTCTGCTATCAGATATCAGTTATATTCTTTGTCAGCCAATGGACGCCGAAGATCTCCCGTAAAGATCATGCAATGATCTATGGCCGATCAATGATCAATGGCCGATCAATGATCTATGGCCGATCAATGATCAATGGCCGATCCTGCGCGCCCGCATCCTGCGTCACATCCAGCGGCCTTGATCATGTCGTCGATCTATTTACCCCATTTTATAATTATAATATATATCTAACATATCATACTTCGGGTAAACACTAACTTAGCAATGAAAGATTTAAAATTACCCGGGATCCTATAGAAATTGAGGATTGTTTCTCCTTGAAAAAAAAAATACTTTTTTATTTAATGGAATCAGGTGTTACCTTGCGGAAGTCCGTCCTAAGTAAGAAAAGGACCAATATTTAGCCACTTCCGCACATGCAGTGGTAGTCGTGCAACAAAGTGCACCGTTCGACAGCCCGCTGATAAATGCGCATGCGGCAAACAATGCGAATCACACAACCGCCACCGTCAAATCACTCAACACGTGTTTCACCCCTCCACGGGGCATCTTCAGGAGTTATGTTACACCGATTAGTGTCGAAGAGTGCGACTCTGTTTGGTCGCTAAATATTAGTCCTTTTCTTAATTAACTTTTTTCTTCATTTCAGCTGATAAAAGCCATTGACCGGACTTGCGCCGCCCTCATTCAGCTACTTCCAGAAAAATCTTAACAATGTCCTCGGTCTACCTGCTCCGTCGTCTACAGGCTGGTGACCACAACTGCAGAAAGTTTCGTCCCGAACGGCTTTCGGCTAGACCAGTGATGTACCTGAATATCTATATCTATATATATATATATCTCGTCTGAATTAGAGGTGCCCCTCTAATTCAGACGAGATATTATTTAATTTATGTCATGAAATGCAAAATGTTTACATACATTTCGATGTGATAATAGTTTTAATTCGAGTTATCACGAGAGGTCAAGTTGTCAAGCACATTCGCAATAAACGTACAGACAGACAGATATGTAAAATTAAAATACTGTACGCTTACAAAGATTCCGGAATTACAAAAATATAGTTTTTTGCTTGTTAGAGTGGGGAGCGATTTAAAATGCAACTTCCAACAGCACCCAAGTAACAATAGCCATGGACGTATGTTTCCGCGATCGCGATCACTCAACTATAACTCCGCGAACACCCTGAGTGGTGACTATAACACCGCGAACTATATATCTGAACTATATATCTACTAATGATTCACTCGTCGTTATATATTACAATAATTAATTGTAATAATTATACGAGCAACTCTTCAGCTACGTCTGTTATCTTAGTTCCTCTGCAGATGTCATTGCTGATTGGATCTTTCAGCGAAACGTCAAACACAACCTTCATAGGTTTAAGCTCAGGGAGGACCCCTCGTGCTTCTGTGAACCGGACGTGGACCAGACCGCGATCCACCTGGTAGCAGAATGTCCCGCATTTGGAGGGCTCCGATATGAGACCGAATGCCGGCAAAAAGATAGATGCGGCAACACTTGCCTCCATTATAATGGAAAAGGAGGAAAGAGAGCGCGTCCTCAAATTCTTTAGGAAAGTTGCACAATACGCAATAGACAGGAACAAAACATAGCCACATAAAACATTATAAAGTTATTAAAATAGATTCATTGACATTAAAAAAAAAAACATTTGTAAAATAAATCCGTGATAAAGTTGATGTACACGAGAAAATAATTAAACAAATTAAACCTGTGATACTGTAATAGAAATGGATAACTCAAGTGTTTGAGGATGTACGAAAGGAATTGAATGATTGAGAATGGAAGATGGAATTGTAGAACGATAGAAGAACAAAAGATATTGTGTATAGAATGAACTATGGAAGACGAGAACGAAAATAAAAATTCTAGTGAAAAAAAATTATTAAGAAATACAAAACCCTGTTCCCGATTAAATAGGGGGTGAAAGGAGAGATCTCCAATAGCGGGGATCAAAAAAAAAAGTCGAGCACAGCACTTTTCATTGCTCTCTGGGTGACGCTGTGCTTTATGATGTCCGTTATAAGTGATCACGTCTCTACCCAAATCCAGTGACCACCAGCGACCTTGTGTAAGTCGTCGATCCACCAAGAGTCCACCAAGAGTCCGCCCACCCACGCCGAGTCTACCGGTCAAATGCCGTAGTGTTCCTGAGAGAATCGATTATATTTCTGTGAAAAAAAATACATTTAATTTTCATATTAAATATGGAATCGACCTGAATAATATTAAAAAAACATATATTTTAAAGCGCTAAGAAAATTCGAAAAAAAAACCTAGACATGTATATACATGCATAAATTAATTATTTTTGAACTTGCACAAAATTAGGAAAATTTATTAAACGGAATCGTACACGATCTATAATTTATAGTTTAAATAAATACGCGTTACAATTTAACATTCGACTAAAATAAAAACATACTCTATCACTTGTGGAAAAACGTGAAAAACTAGTTTTATAACAACAGACATTAAAGTGTTTTTATCCTTATCAACTTTGTTTTAAAGTAGGCTTTGGTTTTGTGTGTTATTTTAAAACAATAATATTTTTTATTATTTATAAATGACTACACACATATATAAATATTTTAAAAATAAGGGTTGATCGAAGAGGTGTGAAAACTTAGGGTTGTACGTATCATAAAGAAATAAAAACTAAAAATTTCGTCCAAAAATTAAAAAAAAATTAAGGGTGAACAACCCTCATCACATAGGGATATGGAAAATAGATAGTAGCCGATTCTCAGACCTACTGAATACGCATATAGAATTTGGTAAAAATCAGTCTAGCCGTTTCGGAGGAGTACGGTAACTAACATTGTGACATGGAAATTTTATATATATATATATATATATATATATGTATATATAAAACAAATATTTCTGTCACTGAGAGTTCTTTTTAATATAATTAATTATCTTAAATAGCCATCGTCGTCATTGGATAATACGCTTAGAGGTAAAATAGCGTTTGTTATTAATACACCAATACCTCGCTTTGCGTCGTTTCGTTTTGCGTTTTTTCGAAGTTGCGTCGCTGCTTAATTTAGTACTAATTGTCACTGTCGTCTTTAATTTTTTTTAGATTTTCTTTTTTTCTAAAAGATGGCAGCACTTTTGTTTCTAATTGCGCCATGCCATCAAAACTAGGATTCCCTTTCTAATTTAAAATCAACGCAATTTGAATACAGTTTTATTTTTACTTTATCTTGCTAATTTTAGAGTTCAGTTTCAATTACGTAGTGTGTTGTAATGAAGGTTGTTGTGCTTTTTAAAAAAGAGAATTATAAATTTATATAAATTTTTACGTGTTGTTTCTGGTTACAAGAAAGGTAAATATTATTGCAATTTATTTATTGGTAGAGTTATATTATTTTTGTTTCTTAAATTTTGTTTACTTTGTTCAATTTTCTTCTTAAAAAGTAGTATTTTCGTGACCCCGGAACTTATCTCCGATCTTTACATGGTTTGCTATAGAAAATCTTAATTCACTTTGCGGCGTTTCAATTTGCGTCGTGTTTTTTGGAACGTAACCAAGACGCAAAATAAGATATTGGTGTACTTCATAAACATGAAAATACGTCAATGGTTGATTGTTTTAAATTTTTCTTATTGTACTTAATATTCAACATTTATTATAGCGTAAAATTGGCAACTATAATAAGGTTTACTAAGAATTATCAAGATCAAGTAAAAACGTTTAATTAAAATTGTAATACATGTGGCGCTATCTGTTAATGTATTCTATCACTTTTATAAAATGATGTAGAAAAGTGAATATAGATGGCGTTGATTTAAATTCGCATTACGTCATATACCCCCTGTTGTGTTGTGTATCAAAACTAAAACTCAAGGACAGCTCGACGAGTTCGACAATTTTATATCTTTATGCTTTAGTTAAACAAAATTATAATAGAGTGAAAAAAAATAGTTTTATCCTCAAATAGTAGAATATTAAAACTTCAATCCCTAGCTGTCAAATGTCATTGTAAACCAAACAATGTGATTTAGGTTGTATCATTATATTAAAATACTTTCAGGAAATATAGTAATTTTATTATTACAGCGTTGAAGTGTAAAAAAAATGTTTTTATAGTTACTTTATGTTAATTATTAAATCAATTTTATTATTAAATCAATAAACGTAATGACTCTAAAAGGCGTTTCATTTATTCTTGTATAATATTAGACTTAGAGTGACTTGTTACAATACGTTTGTTGTAACGGTTTTTATTCTTGCTTTAAAGCGAAGTTGATATAAAACCTATTTACATTAAAAAGTTACGTATTTTTAAATATGTTACATTTATTTTTCTTGGAATGCGACAGGTCAATGACTTCTGGCAGTATTATGTTTTTTAATTATTCCAATTTTAAAAACTTTTTTCTTACTTTATTATTATTACGTTATTTATGATTTCCGAACACATTTTCGGATAGTGTGTGTGCATTTTTCTTTTTATTTATAACCAATGTCTTTATCAAAGATCAATGACTTGTCTTCTTTTGTCTGTCTGACAAGCTTTCGTTCACTGAGCACTTTCTTTATTCGTATGTAGTAATAACTTCCTGTTTTTGCAATTACGATAATTTTGTGCTGGAGATATAAGTAAAATGACGTCGTCTTTATCGTTTGGTAAATCCCGTGGTGACGTATTCGCTCGCACAAGATGCATATTGTTACGTATACATAGGAGTTTTAACCCTTAATAGCCTAGAGTTTCAATTTTGATACCAATCTTTTAAACCGAATGTTCACATTACTATTAGTTTTTTTTATAGGTTGGCTGTACGAATTTTACTATTGTATAATATTCTTTCCAACGAAATTAAAAAAATCTATTTTCCCCTTCATCTAGACCCTCAACCAAACACAGTAATATTAAAAAAAAATCACTTTCGTAAATCAGGCTATTAAGGGTTAATACATTTCCCTCGTTTAAGTTAACGAATTCTGCACGCTCTTCCTTTTATTAGTTTTAAATCTAAAATTCAAAGTATGTTGTTAAAGAAATTATAGCATTCAAAAGTTTTTCGCTGATTAAAACTTACACATAAAAAATTACATTCGTACAATTGCCATGGGTTACAAATATGAAGCGTAAAGAAGGTCTATCTATAAAAATAAATAAAATTTGACTGTCTGTTAGTAATATTTAAATAACCGCTTATGGATATATATATATATATATATATATATATATAAATTAGATTTTTTTTGTCTGTCTGTTTTTTTGCGGCTAAGCTCTGAAATGGCTGAACCGATTTTGACGGGACTTATACCGGCAGGTAGCTGATGTAATAATGGGCAACTTAGGCTACCTTATTTAAGAAAAAAAATATTGAACGATTTTTTTTTCACTAGCACTAATTACCTTATGCGTTTTGATATTTATATTAAACTTATCAATTTTCTTATGCAATACATATCTTCAAACCTTAAACCAGTGTTTAGATATTGTATTTTTGTTATTACGAAATGTATTTAAATTATAAGTAAGAAAAGGACCAATATTTAGCCACTTCCCCACATCTAGGCACTAATCGGTGTAACAAATTCCTGAAAATGCCCCGTGGAGGGGTGAAACACGTGATCTTCAGCATTACATCAAGTCAAGGTGTAATCTATCTGTTTATAAGGTCCAAGTGTAAGAAGACTTCTGTGGTAGCGTTCTCTTAGTCCAGTGGGAGATGTTTCTATTTAATGGAATCAGGCGTTACCTCGCGGAAGTCCATCCTAAGTAAGAAAAGGACCAATATTTAGCCACATCCGCATATGCAGTGGCAGTCGTGCAATAAAATGCACCGCCCGCCAGCCCGCTGACAAATGCGTATGCGGCAAACAATGCGAATTACGCAACTGCCACCGTCAAATCACTCAACGCGTGTTTCACCCCTCCACGGGGCATCTTCAGGAGTTACGTTACACCGATTAGTGCCAAACACAGAGTTTGTTTCTATCAATTTGTCAATCAATCCACACAGAGTTGAAGGAATCAAAGGATCTAGTCGTATAATCATTATTGATAAACGGATTCGCGCGAATAAAGTAAAGAGATGGTCCGTGTTTATACGACCTCTGATAACACGGCAAGAGATACCCGCGCACGGGGCGACAGTCGCCGCGCGGCCCTGTCTGTGTGTCTGCCAACACCCTGTGAACAAAG
Organism: Battus philenor; assembly: GCF_028537555.1. Classification (NCBI taxonomy): domain Eukaryota; kingdom Metazoa; phylum Arthropoda; class Insecta; order Lepidoptera; family Papilionidae; genus Battus; species Battus philenor. The sequence goes on along the minus strand of NW_027181692.1, from coordinate 135,098 downwards.
TTTTAATGACAACACATTCGAGTACAGTTATATACAATGAGATATATATATGTTATATTTATTACATGGATTGTGTGTGTTCAGTGTCAAGACAGCGAAGGTATGTAACACCTTGTTAGTTCTCTTTTCAAAGCGTATTATGCATATTACTCTTGGCGACGATCTAGATCATAGTTCCCTAAACTTTTTTGTGTCGTAGACCCCTTGCCATGTTTTTCCGTGTCGGGTAGACCCCCTACTTACCTGATATTGATTTCCTGTAAATTTCTAACTGTAGTGAAGTTTAGTGTTAAAAACTTAAAGTAAAAACACATGTTAATTTATACATTTATTAATTGAATTTAAATTAAAACAACTCAAAATAAAATTTTGTATCTGTTATGTTAAACATACGTAACATTAAATAAACATAAAAAAGACTATAAATAAAATAACATAAACAATAAATCAATATTTCTAGTGAGAAGGATGAACCTGATGTTTTAATAATAATTTATTAACATTTAGCGTCAATTTTGTAAGAGTTAATCTTAAATCTCCTCGGCTAATGATATCCAGTCTATTTCTAGTCTTCGTTAGGAGATTGGTAACAGCGCAGCACCCGCTGGTATAACAGGTAGGTTGTTTTGCAGCCAGATTTGCTGATATCCGTTTTTTTTAATTTTTTACTTCATAGGTACTTTTATAAATAATTTAAATGTTTTGATATTATAAGATAGTATGATGTAAGTAAATAGGTACTATCAGTGTATGTGTTGAGATCCACTATCGTGGACCCCCCATTTTCATTTCATGAACCCCCAAATTTTTTTTCGCTGGCGTAGATCCCTTGCAGGTTGTCATAGACCCCTAGGGGCCGATATAGACCACTTTGGGAATCACTGATCTAGATATTGTATCTATGTTTTTAATCCAAAAAAGTTCGGACTATTTACTTCACGGAAGCTCAGAATTATTTACGAAAAGTTTTACTTATTTATTTATTTACTTCAAGAAATTACAAACTGATAAATGTAAAATTAGTTACAATTATGCGACGGGTCAATAAGTTCTGGCAGTACGAAATCTGAAGGAATACGAAATTTTGAAAACGCTCTTACTATATTTAATTATTTTTGAAACACTGAATAAGGGTGTTTCATACAATAAGTAATAGGAAATGAACTATAAATTCACCTCTTTATGGCATTTACACATAGGTGTGGTTATAGAACCAATTGCACTGATTAAAATTTATTTAATTAACTATTTTGTGAAAGGGGGGAATGGAAATATTGTTTTATTTTTGATTAGGAACATACGATTTATGTGAAAATGGTTTCAAGTGATGCTATTGCCAATGAAAAGACTTCAACAGCTTCTGTTTACTTCATACACACACACATATTCTTTTTGGGCTATAAGTCCACGTTAAATTTGTTGATATATGTGTGCTCCTGACATTCGTTTTCGCCGCAACGTATTGTTTGTATGTTTTGTCTATATATACACATTTACATCCCTTTATTTATACTACTATTATTATACTATGATTGTATATACTCGCCTCGTGATAAGACCGGCAATTGTACTTTTTATTTACTATTATGCAACTATGTATACATTTTCTAGTGTGTACTATGAATTATTATTAAATAAATAAACGTGCTGACAGTATATAAAAAATGAGCGTTTTAAAAAACATATTAAAATTAATAAATGTTTACTATCTGTATAACAAATTTGTAATTGACTGAAGTTATTGGTTTGTCGAATTTTAACATAAAAATCAACATTTCACAGTGAAATCTTTATACAGGTTGATTGCAGATAGATATAAAAGCTCTTAATATTTTTTTGTGCGTGGAAATAAAAACAAATTTTATCTAAATAAAGACCCTTTGTATTTGCTTCACTTTTACTCGCGTCTTTTTCGCATTTGCCGGTGCCTATAAACGCCAGGATATACAAATACAAGATGACAAAGGATGAGGTATCTACTGATGCTGAAAAAAATATACAGCCTGACACAGATAAAAAAGACCCACACAGCCTTTGAGAAATAAGCTATACAATCATCCATTTGAAGTCTTTTGCAGACTATTCAAGAGTTTATATATATATATATATATATATATAAGATATAACATTTGATTTCCAGGTGATGACTGCGACATGGAGTCCGGAGGTAAAGGCGTCTGTACAAATATAAAACAGTGTCCGTATGCCGAGAAGATAATGCGAAGCCAAATAAAACCCACCGTGAGACGATTCAATAATTTTCCATCATTTCAGTAGACCGCCCAACGCTGGACAAAGACCTGAATAGACTTTCAATAAGGCCACGACCCTTGCCGGGCTTCTTCATATCAACCTGCCAATACGCTGGGCCATATAGTTTCTTTTTAAATGGCTCTCGTCCTTGCCACATTACATAGTATGTTAAATAATTGTTTTTAGGTTAAAATTTTAATTTATTATTATCTTTCTATTATTAATACATTATTACGTACTTTCTTTATCTTTTGAACTCTTTCATCACCATTCATCACTTTTATGCCCTCATCTTCATTCTTAAATCATAGTTTGTACCACAGATAAATTTTGATATTATAGTATTGCTATTCATTGCCTTTACACGCGCGTATAAAAGTTGACATTTAGATTTTACGCGTTTGAAAATGTTTATTACAAAATATATATTATTTATAATTAAGTACATTACAATAATATTAAACTAAGTAAATAAATACAAAGATTTTTATAATTTTCATTACATTTATAATACTTTTAATTTCATATATGTTATTTAAACGTGAATGTAATGAAAGAAGAGAAAATGGCGCGGCGAATGACATTGACAATTATTTTCAATATGGCCGACATTTAAAAAGTAAATACAATATAAAATAGACTCTTACATAATGGTATAGCATTAAATTTATTTAATAACCTTTTCAAAGTTATGAAATTCAAATTCTAATTCAAAATATTTTTATTTAAGTAATATAATTCACACTTTGTGCATTAATTATAAAGGATTGACAATTCACAAACAAGTTTACAGAAGGTAGACAGCGATGTCTTTTGTGTAACATAATACAACACTGCCACAGCCAACCATACAAGATATTTTTCCATAGATGTATTTGTCCACCAACATAAAGTAATTCTGGGGAAACCCCTGTTAGAACGATTGTGTATTTATCAAAGAAAAAAAAAGTCGAGTTTTCTTTGTGAAGTCGTTAGAGAAATTTATTGCCACGTAAAATCACTAACACTAGTACGATTTATTATGTTTAGTTTTTAATGGAGATAGGCGTTACCTCGCGGAAGTCCACCCTGAGTAAGAAAAAGGACCAATATTTAGCCACTTCCGCACATGCAGTGGTAGTCGTGCAACAAAGTGCACCGCCCGCCAGTCCGCTGATAAACTACCGACAAATGGAGGTATCCTTAGGAGCCATGTTACACCGATTACTAATCTAGGCACTAATCGGTGTAACATAACTCCTGAAGATGCCCCGTGGAGAGGTGAAACACGTGTTGAGAGATTTGGCGGTGGCGGTTGTGTGATTCGCATTGTTTGCTACATACGCATTTATCAAGTGACTAAATATTGGTCCTTTTCTTACTTATTACATTTAGAGCTTGACAAAGGAATTTTGTTGTAAATTTAAGATCCGAGCGTCACTCTAATAATCTTATAGCACGGCAGCTCTAAAATATAGCCTCTTTCTAGGAGGCCTATGTTTTGCAGTAAATAATATAGTTATAATGAAATATAGCTGTATATACCCATAGATATAAGGTCACTGACACTAAGGTATGTATGTACGCGACGAAAAAAACAACGACATAATAAATAAAATATCTGCTTCCATCAATCTTAAATTACGACGTTTCAATGGTGCCTTTATCTAAGAGCCCGTTGTAAACATCGAAAGTCTTTTTTAATCTGTCCAGGACTGCTTCTTCGACGACAACGAAGAGAGGTTCGTCTGTTGTCCAAAAACGGAGCCGAATAACACGCTCTACGTTGAGACCGCGGCGCGAGGGGTGTACAGGTCCAAGGACAAGGTGAGTTTCAGTTTTAATCGATTCAGGCGTTACCTCGCAGAAGTTCATCCTAACTAAGAAAGGGACTAATATATAACTACTTCCGCTATGTAGCAGTAGTCGTGCAATGAAGTGCACCGTTACACTGGGTAACATCTCCTGAGGATGCCCCGCGGAGGGGTGAAATACGTGTTGAGTGAATTAACGGCGGTAGTTGTTTCGCATTGTTTACCGCATGCGCATTTATCAGCGGGTTGGCGGGCGGTGCACTTTATTGCACGACTACTGCTGCATAGCAGAAGTAGCTATATATTAGCCCCTTTCTTAGTCATATTTTTATTTAATTTAGATACGTTTTTTAAAAAAGATTGTCCTTTAATAGTTGCTTCTGTATACATATTTAATAACATATTATACACAGACAGACACGTGATAAATATAAGGAATAAAAATAAACTCGTAACGCGTAAGTTATGTCTTACTTAAGAAACCTTTCGCGGGGCTGAGTGTACACATATATAAAAACGTTCCACGAGATATCTCAGAGCTTCAGTTTCTTAGTTTTATATCTAAAATCAAAACTATATTATTAAATAAATCTTATTATAGCATTCAAAAGTTTATATTTGATCGAAATGTATGGAACTTTGTTTTATTATTAAATTTAATTTAATAAAGCAACTATTGAGTTTCTGTCCGTCTGTTAGAGCAGCGCTAGCCGGCGGCAGCTTGCTGCTTGTAATGTTACAAATCATCGAAGATTCAAAAGTGCGTGTAAATGATTGAAAAACATTCAATGAAATCGCTGGACAAAGCCTCTTCCAACTTATAGAACCATCTATAGGAAATCAGGTACGGCTGGAACTATGGTGATGAAATTTGGTTCGTTTAAATGACTAATACAGCTAAAGGAGACCAAAAGGCTTTGTATATTTTTAATGTTTTTTTATATCAACGCATTAAACTAACACTGTAATAGTAATATATTTTAGGTACAATATAAATGTAGTTTTTATTTGTTACGTACATATATATGGCAAGACAAAGTATTAATGGTCATTGGATAATTGTTTCAGGAATGTTGGTTCAATGAAACATACCCGATGCAATGCCGCACTTACAGCGACTACACCACTTTGAAAATAACGGAGCCGCCCGAATGTCCGAAACTTGTTAAACCTAAATTACAAAATGACTCCAATCTGCCGCCGCCCGTGTCTGTCATCTTAGACGGTGAGTTCTATGTGTTACGTTCAAGGATTAGAATATAACTTCATCATCGCCTCCCTGATAGGCGGCGATGACAAACAGGCGTTCATATCCCTTTGTAAAGAGATCGCCAAAAGGGCGATAGAAAGAAATAAAACAAACAGAGTATAAAAAAATAAATAGATTAAAAACGTAAATATAAACAAAACTGTGATAGAAGTAATTATAGAATAAGTAATAATGTGTGAAAAAAAAATTAAAATAAAAATATAAATCAAAAAATGTAAAAAGAAAAAGGAAAGAATGATAGACGAACAGAGCAAAAGGGTAAGAAAGAAGAAATGTGGTATAAAAGAATGGAATGAAAGATCATGTGAAGAATGGAAGCAGAGAACGGAAATAAAAAAAAACTAAGTGAAAAAAATAAATTGCCCAAAAAGACCCTGTCCCACCACAAGATAGGGGTACGAGAAGCCCCCATTAATGGGGGTCATAAAAAATAAACTTCATCATTTAGATTTAGAGAGCATCGCCTTAATGATGGGCGACGACAACCTTCGCCCATAATTTCTATCGTTTGCTCGCAGGGAGGTGAGTGACACTGTTAATAGAAACAAAACAGTATAGATAAGTAGGTACCTAATGAACTGCACATAAAATAACTAGTCAATTAATAATATAAAAAATAGACTAAAAATAGAATAAGAAGAGTGTAATAATGTATTAAGAAAGCACAACCCAAAGAAAACTGTTATAAAAAAATAGAATAAGTCAATAATAAAATAAACAATAAAAAAATGTACCTAGCCACCTAAGAGTAATAAGATGTTGGAAGGAAGGCGATGAAAGCAAGAAGGAATGAAAGAACAAAATAAAAAATATTGTGACGGAAATAAGGTGAGAATAAAACAAAATTGAGAAGAATGACAATGAGTGAAGAATAAAGATGAAACATCTGAAAAACTTAATTGTAAACAAAGACCCTGATCCCAACTAATTAGGGGTACAAGAGGCCTCCAATAATAGGGGCCATAAAAAAAATACTTCATCATCTTAATATAAGTCCAATCCAAGGTAAGGGATTCCCTCAAACATCACCACGATGACTGTTCTTGAGCTGCCAGTTTCCAGCAACATCACGTAAGACCTGGACTATGTCATCCACTTACACGTCTAATGGCTGAAGATCGCCAAATAAAAACCTTTCGCCCCTAACAGCAGTGGGAATGATCGTACCAAAATAAACTTACCATCAAAAACTGTCAGTTGGTAAAGTCGAATTTGTATTTAAAGGCATAGTTGGACAATTGCCTGGATCTACAGGATCTGGGGGTTGGAACTGACCTGATGCCGCGGCATACCAATGGGTTCGTACCATTGTAATGGCAGCCCTGGTTACAGTAGATCAACATAACTATGGCATCGGTTTACCTTTCCGTCCCAACGGCAGTACGATGTGCCTTATAAGATACAGCTTTAGACCAGCAGTTCGAGCTGCAGCAGTGACATGGTTTCTTCTCCGGAACTCCTCGTTTATGATTCGACCTCGCGTCGAGCGTACGATCATAGACCTTGAGTCACACGATGCCCGCTGTAAGACCACGCCTCAGGTCCATTAGTTATGTCGTAAAACACCTTCGTTTTCAAATATTGCAGTGTTATGATATTTATTTTGAATTGCTATTATTATAAATATGACTTTGATCTTGGAGCAAGAGATAGAAGTTTAATCACATTATTGTATTATTTAAAGTGAACACATTTTTTCTACTTTCATTTAAGAAAGAAAAGGTTATGTTAAAAAAAGTTATGTTACACCGATTAGTGCCAAACATAGACTCTGTGTAGTCGTGCAATGAAGTGCACCGTTATACTGGGTAACATCTCCTGAGGATGCCCCGTGGAGGGGTGAAACACGTGTTGAGTGATTTAACGGTGGCGGTAGTGTAATTAGCATTGTTTGCCGCATGCGCATTTATCAGCGGGCTGACGGGCGGTGCACTTTGTTGCACGACTACCACTGCATGTGCGAGGTGACTAAATATTGGTCCTTTTCTTACTTAGGATAGACTTCCGCAAGTCAACGCCTGATTCCATTAAATACTTTCATTTATACAGAGTATGTATCATATGTAAAATGATGAAGTAGTATATTATCATCAGCTAGTAGCTGGTCTAATGCAAATATCCAATGATCTGATCTCTATATTTCATTGCTAGCGTGCTACACCTTCTCCAGAGCGTCGAGCAAGTGCATAGAGGATGTTCACTCCGGACACGTGCGCAGGATCAACCACAAGTTTCGACCTTCGCCGAAGATTGCAGGAGGAGATCCAGCGGCACCTATGGAATTCCCTCACATGGTAAGCTGTTAAATATATGTATATATTATTGTCTACAGCAGTGATTCCCAAAGTGGTCTATATCGACCCCTAGGGGTCTATGACAACCTGCAAGGGGTCTACGTCAGCAAAAAAAAATTTGGAGGTCCATGAAATGAAAATGGGGATTTACAATAGTGGATCTCAACACATACACTGATAGTACCTATTTACTTACATCATACTATCTTATAATATCAAAACATTTACATTATTCATAAAAGTACCTATGAAGTAAAAAAATTATTATGTATATTTTTAAAATTGTGTAAGTTGTAGGATGTTGGTATTCGCTTTGTGGTCGCAATACATTTTGAACTTGTAAAAACCTGAGAGTCGCAATCTCGTTTTTATTTAATGTTACGTATATTTTACATATCAGATACAAAATTTTATTTTGAGTAGTTTTAATTTAAATTCAATTAATAAATGTATAAATTAACATGTGTTTTTACTTTAAGTTTTTAACACTAAACTTCACTGCAGTTAGAAATTTACAGGAAATCAATATCAGGTAAGTAGGGGTCTACCCAACACGGAAAACATGGCAAGGGGTCTACGACACAAAAAAGTTTGGGGAACTCTGGTCTGCAGTCTGTCCCTGCAATGGAAGTGATAGCACAGTAGTACAGGACGAAGCCTTTTGATTCAGATTCACTTATATACAGCCTTATATAATTCACATTTTGTGCATTCATACATAGGATTGCCATTGCTCAAAAGTTTCCAGGGGTTGGGCAGCAGCATCCTCTGCGTACCATAATACCACACTGCGATCGCCAACCCGCCTGCCGGTGGCGATTACGGTATATTTCCCCATAGATATCTTTGGGGAAATACGATATCCAAAAATCGATAGGTTTATAAATTAAAAAATAACGAAATGATAGATACTTTAGTATATTTAAATACTTCTTTACATATAATAATGATCGTAATGATAATATAGTGAGAAAAAGGTAATATATATATATATATACTAGCTGATCCCGCAAACGTTGTTTTGCAAAAAAAAAATTTAATTAACAAATGTAAGATAAGGGTTGATCGTAGAGGAGTGAAAATTTAGGTTTGTATGTATTTTTGTATGCTGTATCATAATAAAACAAAAACCAAAACCAAAAATTGTCTAAAAAAATAAAATAATTTAGGGGTGGACTACCCTTATCACTTAGGGGTATGAAAAATAGATAGTAGCCGATTCTCAGACATACTGAAAACGCATATAAAATTTGGTAAAAGTCGGTCAAGCCGTTTCGGAGGAGTTCAAGTTCGAACACCGTGACACGAGAATTTTATATATTAGATATATATATTTATATATATACACTTATATACAAATATCCTATATTTAGTACAGAAATCATGGGATTCTTCGTATTATAATTTATTTTTTATTAACATCGGCCATATTGAAAATAATGCCTGTCGTTCGCCGTATCATTTTCCTACGTAATTTTAACTAAATTGAATATGTTACCCATAAATTTCACATTAACGAATTATAAATAAAATAGAAGAAGTTTTAAATGGTAATTTAATATATTTAAACTCTGGTTTACATATAAAATATGATAATACAGTGAGGAAAAGCGTTTACGAAAATTGTATTTCAACATATTAAAACTAATTAATGTTTACTGTCTAGTTATAAGCACAGCTGACGGCTTATTGCAGATTAATATTTAAGCTAAGTAAGAAATAATATCTATTTCCTAGACTTTACTTTGCCGAATAAGCTGTCCGCTGAACTATGTAAACATTCGACGTCCTTCCAAGAAACTCAACACGTGCGGGACATCGGATGGTCATGGCGTCAGTTCAGGGTCAGGCTGCGAGGAGTCGCTGCTCACCAGAGCACCAGCTCGGACTCACCGAGTCCACATATCGACTGTTAGATAATTTAAACAATAGAAATAGATTTTCGTATAACATTTTTAAATAAATACATTTAAAAAACTTTTAAGTTAAACGGTTTTTAAACGGTTTTATTTGATACCCATATTGTGGTGGCTGTGGAAAAATATTTACCTAGTCCGCCATATTGGAACGGCGTCCATCTTGAATTTCAAATTTTGACATAATCATTATGTTTTACTAGTGTAGCCCTTTCATTTCATACCCATATTGAGGGGGTTAAGGAAAAATACGTAATCCGCCATTTTGTATCGGCGGCCATCTTAAATTTATAATGTTATTGATTTTATTATATTGTATTGTCATCTAAATTAAATGTGTGTACCAAATTTCAGATCAATCTGACAACGGGAAGGTGCTTAAATTTAATTTTCTAATTTTGATCCAAATAAATTCCTTACGGGTCGAACTAAATAAAACCGTTTAAAAAGAAGTCTCGGAGTAATGAAACTTGACAGGTCCTTGCAGATTTTATATTAGCGGAAATTATTGTCCTGTGAAATATAGGGTTTTCAAAGTAATCCCTTTTTGACAAATGTGATATACATTCACTATTAAATATATATATTGTCTGTTCCAGGCTATTCTAGGCTCGATAAACAAAAGCAAAGAGGACGAGATCGCCTGGTACGGCGGCGGGACTCTCATAAGCGAATACTTCATCCTGACCGCGGCCCACGCGCTGTACCACAGAGACCAGTGAGTATTGGAGTCACCTCACATCATCTGATAGACGCCCACAGCAAGGCGCAAATGTCTGGACTTGTTCTATCATCCAACGACTTCTGGTCACATTAAGTACGGTTCACCAAGATAAGGAATGCGCCACTCAAGAATCTTTCAATCCCAATGGCCATCAGTTGCACGAAGAACCTGCACCGCCTGCCGCCATTTTAGACAAGCTATTTTTCAAGCCACCTCCGTCACCATCGTTCCTCATTTCTGATAAAATATCTTCTTCAGAGTTGTACTCCCTGTCTTGTTGTAAGACAGGGTTTGATATTTTTTAAAATTTGTTCTCAATTACTTTTCTTTTTATTTCTGTTACTTTCTATCATTCTTTTTGTTGATCTATCTTTCTTCTTCCTTCGCCTAGTTCCTCTAATATCAAAGATCCCGGTTATGTTACATTTATATTTATTTTGTGCTATTTTACATTCTTGTTTAATAGGTATACTTGATACGGATAATCACAATTTGTCAGTTTCCAGTTTTTATTTTATTTACCTAACATAATTTTGGGTTTTTATTGTTTCTTCCTAGTTCTTTTAATTCTGCATGTAGACTTATTTCGCGTTGATATCTGAAGGGTAAAGATTACGAAACGAACCCAGTTAACATTTCAGTGCCTGAATAACAATCTGCTCGACACTATGATCAACAAATGCTGAAAATTATGTCGTTTAAATAGACGATATAATTTTTGAAAAATAAAATACGCACAATTATTCTTTTTAATTTCTATTAAATAAGTTCTGGAGTTAAGACCACGAACTAGCGTAGTGTACGTCCTCGCTGATATTCAAGGGAGGTCTGTGCCCAGCTGTGGACATCCTATGGCTAAATTGATGTATAGGAGTGGTCGTAGTACTGTAGCTTCTTGTCACACCTCACTCGCACTTATAATGAGCGCGGAGACTCTCAACAGCGCAATGCAGACTTTTGTTGCGTCTACTGTGGCGCCATCTGTCATTTATCCGTTTCATTGCCGCCGCCGCCGCGATGCGATCGACGGTCACGTGGGTAAGAGCTCGTTGCTAGGCAACGCGTTGTTGAATATGCGCGCGATATGCACGCCACAGATGATAATGATTGACAAAATATCTCTATACAAGTTGTGTCTAGTTGTAAGTTACTGCCTAGAGGGAATAATAATCTGCTAAGAGCTGAACAAAAACTTAACAGTTGCTGTTTTGGAATTAAATTTAACTATGTGTAAACAAGTCACAAAATCAAGTTCAACACGTTTACAAAGTCGTGTAAAAAAATGTTGAACGAAAACGAAATTTGAACGGAAACGATCTGTAACTACGCACGGTCTACAGTACGGTACTACCACATGCTTCGCAGTGTCGAGATGGATGCGGTCTTGGTCCAGCTCTTCACGGGTCACGGGGGGTTCTCTGAGTACCTCCATAAGTTCAAGCTCAAGGGGTCCCCTCGTGCTTCTGTGAATCGGGCGTGGACCAGACCGTGGTCCATCTTGTGGCCCACTGTCCGGCGTTAGGAAGACTGTGCGCAGAATCCGAATGCCGGATGAACAAAAATATAGAGGAAAGGAATATTCCGGCAATCATGCAAGACGAAGGGGAGAGAGAATGCTTCCTCAGCTACTGCAGGAAGGTGGTGATAAATGCAATAGGTAAAAATAAAAAACAATAATAGATTCAAGTAGACTTGAATATAAATAAAAAATTAAAGCAAACACTAAAATCTAATATATAAAATTGTCGTGTCGCGATGAAACTTGAACTCCTCTGAAACGGCTAGACTGATTTTTACCAAATTTAATATGCGTATTCAGTAGGTCTGAGAATCGGCTACTATCTATTTTCTATACCCCTAAGTGATAAAGGTTGTTCACACTTAAAAAAAATTTTTTATTTTTTTAACGAAATTTTTTGTTTTTTTTTTATGATACAGCATACAAGAATACATACAACCATAAATTTTCACCCCTCTACGATCAACCCTTATTTTTTATTTGTAAATTAAAATATCCATTTTTTTTTGCAAAACAACGTTTGCGGGAACAGCTAGTAAAGATATAAAATAAATAAAGTAGTACCAAAAACAGTGCAATAAACAGTATAATAAAATATGATAATTATAAAGAAAATATGTGTTTATTGCAAGGAACTAATGTGATTTTTTTCTGTTCCAGTGGGCACGTACAATTCGCACTAATGGGCACCAACAACAAGACAGACGTCAAAACAGGAGAACTGAATGTTATAGTTAAAATATATCGTCATCCTTCACACAGCGACAGGACGAAGATGAACGACATAGGACTAGTTCAGTTGTTCAAAAAGTAAGATTGTATACTTTTTATCAATACCACCGCTACATACACCGCTCATGGCACATGATTTTTTTTCTAATCCTAACCTATATACAAGTTTAAAACCAAATATACAAGCCTTTTTTTCGGTTGGGGAAATCTGGTATTCAAGATGCCCTGCCTCTGGGGGAAGGACAGGGGTATGTGGGATTCTTACCCACTAACCCCCCCCCCCCCCGGTGGTCGCCCTCTGCGCTAGACGGGGGACCGCGGTATCTCCCGGTCAGGGATCGCCACGCGGTCTTCCCTTGCGCCGTGCTATTTTTCGATAGCCCGTCCCGGGGTATGCGTGGATACGCTACCCCCGAAACCCTCGTGGTGCTATCACGATGGTTCGAGACCACGTCGAACCATCATCCGCCTCAGAGTCGCGTAGCCTAACCTAACCTAACCTATATACAAGTTTAAGTCGAAATTTTTCTTAGATTTTGGCTGCAGGCATTACAATACATCATCATCAGCGGCGCATCGCATGCAATGTGCAACATATGTCAACATATGGCTGACAATTAAAATTAAAGTTTTTAATTAACAAATAAAAAATAAGGGTTGATTGTAGAACGGGTGGAAATTTAGAGTTGTATGTATTTTATATGCTATATCATAAAAAATGAAAACAAAAAATTTTGTCTAAAAAATAAAAAAAATGTAGGGGTGGACCACCCTTAACATTTAGGGAGAATAGATGTTGTCATGAAAAATAGATGTCCGATTGTCCAGTCTGGCTAATGTGCGCGCGGAGATTCACGAAAATCGGTCGAGCCGTTTCGGATGATTTCAATCACGCACACCGTGTCACGAGAATTTTATATATATATAATAATATCTATATATTAGATAATATTATGAAATTTTGAACATGGAACAGCAATGAGATACACCTCACACAGCTGTGTTTGACTTCAAAAATCTCTGATTGTTTGCAGGGTGACTTTCTCGGATTTCATCCAGCCAGCGTGCATCATGGTGCCGGGCCTTCAGCTGAATGACAACAAGAGGATCATCGCCGGGTGGGGCTATATCAACGACAAGCATGCAGATACAGAAATATTACTCAAGGTATTTAGTACACAGTGTTCATGTTTTTTTCGGGACATGGTACCTTGATTTAGGTCTCCTAAATAGATATCCTATAGGACCAGTTGGTAGTTCTACTGTCTACATTATAAGCGGACCTCCCGTGCTGCTTCACGGTGGACGATCTACTCCAGAATCAAAGCTCCAGCGAGCATTTCTACTGGCACACCCACTTGTATATCCACTAAACTATGCCGGTCACTTTCGTTCATCTTCTATATATGTATGTTAAAAATATATAGTGTATATCTAGTGGTGTTATATGTGTAATAAAATCTCTGAAGTTTATGAATATTAAACCTTAAAGAGAGATAAATCATATTGTATTAAAATTTATTTATTCACGACACCAAAATAACTAAGTATATACTCATTATTGTCGTACAATTTCATATCGACGCGAACTCGAACCGTAACTCTGCGACCCCCTCCCCTAGTACTTACCGAACTGTAACGGTTGATGAGGAATTTCCTCCTGCTTCTTCTTTGCTTTGGAGCTACTTCCTGCTTCTTCTACACATCTTTAACACCTTGCGAAGCAGACTAGACTCGAAAATTTGGTTGAAAAAAAATAATAAATTATTAGTGGACTATGAATAAAAGTTCCAATGTTGTTTAAATGAATTTTATCTCTATCTACTTCAACCCATGGTAACGTGCCGAGTATAGCTTCGTTATCTCGAAACGTCTGACATAAAACTTTTCGCCTTCCTCGAGGTGGTGACACCAGAAAGAAAAGCCTCTATTGTAGTCTGAAGTCTTTATCACACCGCCAGCAAACTGCAGTAGAAGTTGCAGTAAAGATAGGAAGGCACAAATGCTCCCATATAACATTATTCCCTTAATTACTTCACCTGTACATTTTAGATGCGCGCCGTCAGCCCCGATCGTCTCGTTCGTGGAATTCATCCTTTGTACCGGGCGATCTGATTTGTGTGGAACATTTAAATATTTGTTAATGACCATGTAATTTCTATTTGGTACTATCACCACAGGCATAGTTAACAAACTTAATGTGATTTCCGTATTCCAGGCATTAATAAATGAACAGCCGCATTCAGAGTGTGAGAAACATCTGCACAGGAAGGATTTCAAGTGGGATAGAAGCACGATGTTCTGCGCCAGCGGAGCTGGTTTTAAACGCACGCCCGATTCGTGCGAGGTAAGATCAGATGTACTGAAACTTTAGTTACACATTCCGAACAATTCTCGTCATTTTAACAGCAGGGTCCACTTGGCACAGGCCTTTGTCACCTGACCTGCATGTGCACATCACCTTAAGATGGTCTTGCCGTTCCGTGGTCTCCTCTTCAGAACGTTAAAGTCCTGGTAGCCGTTCACTCTTCGATCTATGTGGCTTACCTACCACCATTAAACTTTCCAATCCATACAGATAAGAAATAGTATTAAACGTTAGAATTCACATGTAAGTATAGATTAATAAAGACATGTAAAAAGGTTAAGAAAATAATAAGTATAATATAAATAAGAGTTAATACTATAGGAATATTAGAAAATAAGCAAAATAATTAGAAATTTAATTGTAACAGAGCCGACGGTGGGGGGTTTTAGTCAGTAAAAGTCTGACACTGCCTGGGCCCTCCATTACCAGGCGTCCATTTGGGGATTCCCCTCCCCCCCCCCTCTAGAAATTGTAATTTAGAAATAAAAGGTTCTGACTATGTTAGAGGAAAACTTTTAAATATTACAACGTTTTCCTCTAACATAAAAAATAAATAAAAAAAAAGCTTTCCAATCCATTGGTCTGTCAGTTATTTTCGTTCGCTAAATTTGTGAGGAATTCGTCGGACCAGTATTTTTTAATTAATGTGTTGTCACACTAAGTGTGCTCGTTGAGTCTTCTGAGAGGCGAGCAGGTTGGTTGGAGAGTAAAGGTAGGAACTTCTGTCTCTGCTTCCGCAGGGGAGGTATATCCTTGGAAGAAAAGGACTGCTAGAATTGCGATATACAGCTCTGTCTACTCTCCCTGTCTGCGCAAGCTCGCATGCGGCGGCGGAGCTGCGTTTGATAATAATCCTTCACTACCGAAATATGGTTGGTGACGAAGCCAAAAACCAGACCTGTAGGGATAGGCTCACCCACCACTTGTACTTGGTGATTGTGATAGGAAAATTAGGTGTATTTGGTGAAAAAGACTAGAAACAAAGCGAGCTTGGTTCCGAGTGCATGATGTATTAAGAAGTAGGAACATCGTGGAGGTATACCACGTCCTTGTCCGCGCAAGGATGGGTACTAAAAAGTATTTCCTCGTGTAAAACAAAACATTTTTTTATGAATCGGACGCATCTTTAGTCTACGCCTGAGAATACCTTTTTTTTGGTTTCGGGTGGAAAATCCTCCGTACGTTCAAGATACCCCGCCTCTGGGATGTGGACATGGGTATGTGGGATTCCTTCCCACTAAAACCCCCCGGTGATCGCCTTCTGAGCTATACGGGGTAGACCGCGGTATCTCCCGGTCAGGAATTACCACGCAGTCGTGTGAGAATACCTAATAGTCTAGGGAATTACTACAACGCGAGTCAGAATTTTTAACGCGGTTCATGGTTTTTAACGTAAGTCACATTTTTAACGCGAAAGCACTATAGTTATCGTGTGTACAGTTTGTAATGATTTCAGGGCGACAGCGGTGGACCTATAATGGCTGAAATGAGTGTGAAACCCTACGTGTATGTGGTTTTGGGGATTGTCTCGTGGGGTCCGCGTTGTGGAGTTGGTCTTCCAGGAGCCTACACCAATGTCTCATACCTGCCGTATCAGGAATGGATAGTTTCTATAGTATGGCCTAGACAGCTGAAGAAAAAGATCGGACTACTTTAAGATTTTGTATTAACACAGTAATCTAGTCCTATGGACCATGGCTTGGTATATAGTCTACTAGCGTTAAGAAACTAGTAGGTCATTATTTTAACCCTTACCCCTCAATTAGATCTCAGTAAATTGGAAAGCCGTGTTCACACCGGCATAAGTTCCTTCAGACGTAACTGAATTCTGGTTACATTTTCTTAACGCCAGTAGACTATAGTTAATAATTTGTTTACTTGGTTCACCATCGATCTTGACCACCGCTGGTAGTATCAGTGCAAGTAAATAAAAATTGATATTGTGCCTGTATCAAATCGAACCAAAGATTTTTACATTATTAACATATCAAAATAACTTTCATTGAAATTATTAACCAAAGGATAATTAATGTTACTAAGTAAAATGAAAATTTTATTAGTTAGATTAATGTAAATAGTGTTCAATAGTCAAACAATAGTGTTCAAATGTGTGAATAGAGCTCATTTCCTGTCAATTAGTGATGGGTGGTGCAAAAGTAATGTCATAATGTTGTTAATACACTATACAACATTCATATTAAAATTGATTATTGTTTACTATCTGTTCCTGTAGATTTTATACTAACAAGTTATATCCATATCCAATTCAAATAAAAAAGTACAGGATGATCGGAAATAGGTGTAAATGGTTTTTTGCAGACAAGTGAGCCATGTTCACATGTTTAAAGGTTTTTCATTTATTACCAAACACTATAAGAATTCGTTCGTTTTTCTACATACTACTATACTTCTAGTTTTCTCGGAAAAGAATTATATCAATGTCTAAACATAAAACTTCTGTCTTTAGGAGATGTTTAAATTTAGCTGCCAGTCACCACTGGAATTGTATAACCGCCTTATAAAGGATTTCCAACACTAGATCCTTAAAGAAAAAAAATGAAATAATGTTTTTCAAGTAATTTTGTATGTACACGTGTTATATCAACTATGTATATAAGTTAATTGTAAGATCCACAGTTGGCTGCGAATAAATACAGTTTATAATGTTTATATGTGTTAGTGTATGTTTCATTAAACTTTGGTATTATCAAGACATCTTACAATAGCTTTCACATATGTTTTAATTTGTAATAAAAATATTACACATATATTTATTTCAATTTGTTCCTTATGTTTTTAAATAAGTAAAGAAATCTAGACATATACTGTATCTAATGCACGTATGATTTATATCTCCTGGTTAATTGGATCTTGTATATATATTTACCAACGACTATCATTAATATATCGAAAAGTCATAAATAGAAAAGAAATAAAAGTATTTTTATTTAACTCAGATATATACTTCTTGTCACCGGTGGCAATATTGCAATAAAGTACTGCAGTCATCAAGATGCAAATGGATTATTATTTTATAAGGAAAATTCATAAGGGGTCCGCGACATTGTTAACATTCTGAAATTAAAGGATTTTTACTACGTTTTAATAAACGATCGGCAATAGACGGTAACCAGCTGAAAGATGATGATTCTGAATCAATGGAGACAGAGTGATCACGACTTGACGACAGGCTTTTATTGCTGTAGCAGACAGCAGCAGAGACCCAATAAGTAAGAAAAGGACTAATATATAGCTTCCGCTATGTAGCAGTAGTCGTGCAGAAATCAATCAACTTTAAAAAAAAAGACAGAAGTGATCGCATGTAAGAGGAAACATATAAATTACAACTTTAAGTAAAGGATCAATATTTAGCCCCCTCCGCACATGCAGTGATAGTCGTGCAACAAAGTGCACCGCCCGCCAGCCCGCTGATAAATGTGTATGCGACAAACAATGCGAAACATAACTACCACCGTTAAATCACTCAACACCTGTTTCACCCCTCCAGGGGGCATCCTCAGGAGTAATGTTACACCGATTAGTGCTAAACACAGGGTCTCAAGTCAAATACGAGACAGCCAATGACTATATCCACTCTCGCGTCACAGGTGCCGGACGGACTCTTGTTAGACTTAAGTCTATATAAATACTCGGGGGATCCCCCGTGCCCCGTGAACATCTGTATAGAACCTGGTGAAGCACGCAGTAGGCCGAGACGGCGTCCGGAAAAATTCGAATTGCTAAAGCCGTCTTTCCTTCTACATACACTCATACCTCGCTATGCGTCGTTTCGTTTTGCGTTTTGTTTCGAAGTTGCGTCGCTGCTTAATTAGTACTAATTTTCACTGCGCGTCGTTAGATTTACGAGGTTGCGTTGTTTTGGGTTCGAGTCTTTAATTTTTTTTAATATTCTTTTTTCTAAAAGATGGCAACACTTTTGTTTCAAATTGCATCAAGTTATCAAAACTCGGGGATTCCCTTTCTAACTAAGAATCAACGCAATTTGCATACAGTTTTATTTTCACTTTGTTTTGCTAATTTTAGAGTTCGGTTTCAATTACGTAGCGTGTTGTGCTTTTTTAAAAGAAAATAACAAATTTATACAAATTTTTACGTGTTGTTTCTAGTTACAAAAAACGTAAAGATTATTACAATTAATTTATTGCCAAAGTCATATTATTTTTGCTATTTAAATGTTTACTTTGTTAAATTTTCTTTTTAAAATAATGTATTTTCGTGACTCTGGAACCTCTGTAATCTTCGATCTTTACATGGTTTGCTATAGAAAATCCTAATTCACTTTGCGGCGTTTCAATTTGCGTCGTGTTTTTTTGGAACGTAACCACGACGCAAAGTGAGGTATTGGTGTACCTCACATTCCGTTCGTCACACGTATTCAGCCTAAGCTGTCGCTTGACAAACGAACTAGCGCTTCCCTCATACATAAATCTGCATTTACTCTTCATATTTAACTAAGTGAAATTTTATACTCATATCATAAGATCAGGATGAACTAAAACTACCAAAAAATACAAAACCTTGCAATCGATTTTATATATATTTTTTTTTACTAAAAATTACATTAAAGTCGAACAGTTATTTTCATATATTAATATTTCTATGTATATAGAAAGTTAATTATATTTTTATGGAGTCATCATTCATTGTGTCTGTGGATTTGCTTTAGGCCACACCATTCTGACCACCCACTCCATGTAGTTGGGGTGAAGGACGCTGGTGTAAGATCCCGGGACACCAGCGCTGCAGTGGCCCCCGGACCTCACTCCCACCACAACGTACGAGCACGGCAGCCCCCTCAGTCTTGCGATCAAAGCTCCACCGCTCCCATTCTGCAACCAGATGTCAAGATCGTCATCATATCTATCGATGCCCATTGTATCGCTGGAAACTACAACTAAGTAAATTACATAGTGTAAATTACAACAAATTACATAGTGTAAACTACAACAAATTACACAGTGTATTCGACAACAAATTACATAGTGTAAATTACAACAAATTACATAGTGTATATTACAACAAATTAAATAGTGTAAACAACAACAAATTACATAGTGTAAATTACAACAAATTACATAGTGTAAACAACAACAAATTACATAGTGTAAATTACAACAAATTACATAGTGTAAACTACAACAAATTACATAGTGTAAATTAGAACAAATTACATCGTGTAAATAACAACAAATTACATAGTGTAAACTACAACAAATTACATAGTGTAAATTACAACAAATTACATAGTGTAAACAACAACAAATTACATAGTGTAAATTACAACAAATTACATAGTGTAAACTACAACAAATTACATAGTGTAAATTAGAACAAATTACATCGTGTAAATTAGAACAAATTACATCGTGTAAATAACAACAAATTACATAGTGTAAACTACAACAAATTACATAGTGTAAACTACAACAAATTACATAGTGTAAACTACAACAAATTACATAGTGTAAATTAGAACAAATTACATCGTGTAAATAACAACAAATTACATAGTGTAAACTACAACAAATTACATCGTGTAAACAACAACAAATTACATAGTGTAAATTACTCACACACAAGTAGACATTGTAGAATCTTAAAGGAATTTATTTCGCCTGTACTTTCTCAACTCATATAGGTATGAAAAATTAGTTGATTGTACCTTCTGGTACCTTCTCATGATGTACACAAGTGGTACTACTCGTGTACGTCAGAAAAATACCTAAAGAGTCTAATTTTGATAAAAAGAAAAATCAAATTGAACTCCACTAAATTGGAATAACTAAACCTAAAACTACCACGATTTCGCGCTGGTACGAGAAAAGCCCGCAACAAAATCGTATTTAAAATTGGTTAAAAAAGTAATTCTATTAGCTGGTATGAATGATTGAAACGGAACCAATTCGCAATGGTGATTAAAATATTGAGTTTTACTCGTGTAATTCTTAATAAGTACGAACAGTAGTTATTTCTTAACAAGTAGATTGGTCTATACCTGACAACTGTCTGGTTTCCCGGCGAGGTTGGATGCACTGGCACAAATCATGGTGGTGCTGTCCCATCGCAGATTTGAACGTAGCTTCCTTGAGCAGGCGGAGCCGGGTTGCTCGTATATGTACCCCTGAGAAGATCCAAATTTATTATTCAACTGAGTATATATTTGCCTTTTGATACAGAGATCTATGCTAAGAATTTCTCTACAATATCGAAACGAACGAGATGTTTCATATAATTACGTAATTAACCGCACTGTCCAGACACATAGCACGCAGGAGGAGAATGCAAGGCTTCAGGGAAGACTTATTTCCAGCAATAGATGAGATCAGAAACCGCAAAGGATGTAAAGCATTATTAAAGGCCTATGATATTTAATGGCATCAGGCGTTATTTTGCGGAAATCCATCCTAAGTAAGAAAAGGACCAATATTTAGCCACTTCCGCACATGCAGTGGTAGTCATGCAACAAAGTGCACCGCCCGCCAGCCCGTTGATAAATGCGCATGCGGCAAACAATGCGAATTACACTACGGCCACCGTTAAATTACTCAACACGTGTTTCACCCCTCCACGGGGCATCTTCAGGAATTATGTTACACCGATTAGTGCTAAACACAGAGATCTAGACTAGTTGCAAGATCAATAAGTAATACTCACTCGTAGAAGAACACTCTCCTGCTGGGGCGCCGCATCGCTCCATCCGGATACGATCCTCTCCGACGTGATTTGTAGTCCAGGAACCCTGAGACATGCCGGTCGGACAAGGTTCGAGAAAATTACCCTGTAAATTAACAAAGTTTATACTCTCTCATAAGAGACAGATACAGAGAGAGAAGTTCATCATAATCCTCATTTCAGCCATAAGTCTTCTTCCCACCTTCTACCATTCCTATCCATGGTACTACCGTCCTTCTAGCATACGGACCGAATTTCGGAGAGGCTTTCCGTACTTGCATTAAAGACTCATCCCGTGATACACTTATTGAAGCTTCCCTATCTCTATTCCGTACCTTCTCCTTTTAATCTCCTTCCATCTGGGGCGTGACGAAATAATACAACTTCTCTTTGGAGAGCTCCGAGCTCGCTTTTCTTCAGTTCTTCCCCCAATATGACCAATAGGAAGAGAAACGTTAACCATTAAGATGGTTCAGTGTGGAATAGTAGTTCATGCTGGGTTTTTTTAAGGCATATTCCTTGATTTTCCTCCATCAGGTATTGCACCTAGTGTTCAATGGGTCGGATCAGATTGGTTTCGCAATTCAATTCTCCCACAAATTAAAGCCTCGGCCGGTAGACGCGGCATGGGTAGCTATCCACTAGCTGGACATAGTCAGGGTCGAAGGAATCCGATGGTGATGATCTTTAAATGAGACCTGGTGGGCATCAGCTTACCGACTGTCCAGTTTCAAGAGAGCAATGTCGTGGAGTATCTGGTCGCGTACGTGAAGCGGGTGACGAAGGATTTGTGCGATACAGTGACGGACACCGGAGCTGACGTGGGACTTGCTCCTGGCGCCCAGCAGAGCTGCATCTGGACTTCCGCTGTAAAATGTTCATTAATAATTTAAGTAAGAAAATGACTAATATTTAGCCACTTCTGCTCATGCAGTGGTAGTCGTGCAACAAAGTGCACCGCCCGCCAGCCCGCTGATACATGATTAAATGTAAAACATGAAAGTTAAACTTACAAGTCACTGTGATATGTCGCGGAAGCAGAAGTGAGAATGAATAAATCGCTTATCAATGTCCCGCCGCCGACCCATTCGATATCTCCGCTGTCTTTTGTATATCCTAGAATAGCCTGAAAGAGAAATAAACGTATATGTCTTATATACACAAACTTAAGCAGGTAGTTTTGCTAATATTGTCTTATCGCTATCTACTTCAAATTGGGCCATCGTCTTATTTATAACGCTCCGCTTATGCCGCTTGCACCATACGCACAAATGGCGTAGAATATGCACACGATGCTGCTGCTCGCTTGTTGCGTTTCTCTCGCTTTCGCTTCTCTATTGCGTCCCGTGTTTCCTTTCAGACATCTGTTCCAAATCAACTCGCCTTCATTATTTATAACATCAGTTCGATTTGGATCCTCACAATTATTTGAATCCAGGTGTTCTGCTCCTATTAATGCTAATACAGCGGTGTAACTGGGTGAAAATACACTAATCTTCTCCCATACATATAAAACTCGCCACATAAGGTGTCCCATAAATCAACGTCAAACTGGATTTTCTTTATAACCAATTACAGTTAAATGTGACGCATTCGGATTCAATTTTAAATATATGGGAAAGAAATATATCCAGTTGTGGACGATATATTACTATCTAACAAGCGTTATATGAAATCGTGTTATTCATTAGCTATAGTTGAGACTATATGAGAAGATATAATAAATCTTTTTTGATACAGTGAGGGTCAGACAGTACCAGTACCATTGGATACTTTAGTCCAAAGATAATGATATTGGACAAGATGTTATGTAGAACTTCGACTAGTGCATAGCCGAGAAAATAAATTGACTCAATACAGCTAATAAAGGTGTGGTCTCACCGTGTGGGGCAGCTCGTCCGCTTCAGCGACGTCGCCCGCGTTCAGCCCGCCTCTGCAGAGGTCCTGCCTCACGTAACTGCCGCGGAACTCGCTGTTGTTCGTCTCCACACATCTGCTGCCCAATCTTGAGTAATTGTAACACGCTGCAATCAACAAAATATTTATACGCTACCAGCTAGAGATCGTTGTGCATTCGAAGCGAAGGTTCGACAGCTGTCGCTTGACCAGCTGACGGAATCATATTTGTATGTTCATAATATATATTTAGCACATATAAACATATAAATTCCAAGTAAACTAGCACTCCTTATTCACGGTTTGTATTCGCGGCAAATTCATGGAACAAATACAGCGCGAATAAGCAGGTTTTACTGTTAATATTAAAAAATATATATAATTACATCTGTTGTTTAAAACATAAAAACTTTCCAAAGCATATCACTACTATTTTACGTAGTGTAACCAAATGTAAACTTAGTTGTGGTGAATTGGTTTATAACCGCGTTGGCGTATTTAGTTCATCATATGATGGTAGGTGATCAGATTTTACGACTGCTGTTGTTTTGTTATACCTTATATAAGGTGGCACAAAAGTAATGTCATAATGTGAACTTAACTTAATATTTACAAATGGCGGCAAATGTCAGTGCACTTTGACATATATGATGTAGATATATAAAGAATTAGTTGTCAAGTGATAGAATATATCTATGATATTACTTTTGTATATGTCTTGTTAGATATAAACACAAAATCTATCTCACTGATTTTTTATTGATACCTTCGTCAATTACTTACCAATTGGCTAGATTTTTTTTTTAAAATCACACAAAACTAATTGTTTGTGATTTTGTTTAAATGTCATCATCATTTCGACCGATGAACGTCCACTGCTGGGCATGAGCTTCCCCCGTTACTGTTGCTTACATCAAGCCAAAAATCTTTCAGCCCCAATGGCGTTCTGTATCATACCACAATAAACTTACCGTCCAAGACTGTCTGTTGGTAAGGTTGAATTTCAGCGCCCAGGAGTTGAGGTCGCCGCAGAGTTGGACAGTTGCCCGGATCTACAGGATCTGGAGCTGGATCTGACCTGATGCCGCAGCATACCAGCGGGTTCGTACCATTGTACTGGCAACCCTGTGAAATAGAGAATACTTCCATCGCTTTGAACAACTTTAATTATACTACGAATATTATTGAAATTTAGAACTACTAAATAAGACACGTGACTGGCGTCATGATATATTTATAATAATATCTTGTACGCTTACAATGATTATAATAAATTTAATAAAATAGGCGACATCCATAGAGTATTTACAAGGCACCACGAAAAAAGTTTCGACTGCAAAAAGTCTTTAATTCATTTGTAACAAACTAAATCAGATTTTTTATAAAATGCTGCAAAACACTATTGTACTACCATTAACAAAATTCAAAACGCATATCAAAAGCAAATTGACGGAAAAGACTTTATTATTCAATAAACGAATATTTAAATGACAAGAATCCTTGGCAGCGATGTCGCCAGATTGTTTTGATTTGATTCAGGCTATATCTGATAGAGTGTATATGTGTACATCTGTGTTGAACTTTATTAGAACATGTGTTGTTGTGGAGTTTCTTCCTGTTTCTTCTCCACAACTATAACCTCCTTGCGAAGCAGAGACAAAAAATAATAGATAATAAGTTAGAAAAGGACCAATATTTAGCCACTTCCGCACATGCAGTTGTGTAATTCGCATTGTTTGCCGCATACGCATTTATCAGCGGGCTGGCGGGCGGTGTATTTCATTGCACGACTACCACTGCATGAGCGGAAGTGGCTAAATATTGGTCCTTTTCTAACTTACGATGGACTTCCACAAGGTAAGGCCTTATTCCGTTAAATATTTAAGATAATAAGTTGACGATCAATAAGAGTTCTTTTAAAAGTTGTTCTTCCAATGTTAAATAAACGAATTTTATCTTTATCTTATCTTTTATGATGATAACTAAATTGTTCGTCTGAAGTGGCAGTGGTCGTTGTGGCCAAAATGTTCTCAAATATCGACCACGAGCTGGGCAGCCTGCCTTTAAGTGAACCGACAATATAGTCAATGTTGCAAGAAATTGCATGACCTAGGCAAAGCAAGGTGGGTCAAATAGGTTATGTTTCAGGTTGCTATAATAAATGAATATTGGAGAGTGACGCTGTGATCTTAAATTTACTACAAAATTCCCTTGTAAAGCTCTAAATGTAATAAATCGTAGGCATGTTAATGATTTTAGATCACAATACGCTTGGCAATAAATAACTGTAACGATTTTGTGGGAGACAAGGTAGTACTGTAGCTTCTTGTTAATGTTGACCGCACCACCGCTAGCACTTATAATGAGCGCGGAGACTCTCAACAGCGCGATGCAAACTTTTGTTGCGTCTACTGTGGCGCCATCTGTCATTTATCCGTTTCATTGCCGCCGCCGCCGCGATGCGATCGCCTGCGTGGACACGTGGGTAAGAGCTCGTTGCTAGGCAACGCATTTTTCGAGGCGCGGTCCAAAGGCGGAGCGGTTAGCGAGTGGCGCGCGATATGCACGCCACAACTTTACGAAGTATTTGATGCAAGTGGTTGCAAAATAAAGAAATCTCGACTTAATTTATTTACTTTGATGAAAACACAATCGTTCTAACGAGGATTTCTACAGAATCACTTTACGTTGATCCACAAAGATATAAATAAAAGAATATCTCGTGTGGTTGACGATCGCAGTGTGGTATTATGGTACGCAGAGGACGCTGCTGTCCATCCTCTGGAAACTTGTTTATAAGTGGCAATCCTATATAATTAATGCATAAAATGTGAATTATATGAGATTGTATCCCGGGCGTCAACCCCGCGACATGCGATCACAAGTCTCAGTCCTCTGCGAATGGGATACCACTGCTAGTTGCTACGTTGTTATCTTACGTTGGTACACTAAAAAACTGTATCACTTACTGTATCACTAGATGTGTCGGCAGGTGGATTGGCGGGCACACCACCACCATCAGCACTGTCCGGACAACAGACCACCCTTGTCTCGTCCGCCTCGAAGAAACAATTCTGGAAGAATTAATATTACCGGATGTAATGATAATTGTAAAAGATGTTATTACATCTGAAGTGTGGTTGTTAATACATATCCCACGTCCCGTAATAGATAATTCTATGTAAAGAAAAACACTTGCTGGATGGTTGAAGTTATAATATAATATCACAGTATATGTTATATGTTATGTTAGTAGAATTTTCCAAAAAAGTAGAACAATATACAATAGTATTTAATGGAATCAGGCGTTACCTTGCGGAAGTCCATCCTAAGTAAGAAAAGTACCAATATTTAGCCACTCCCGCACATGCAGTGGTAGTCGTGCAACAAAGTGCACCGCCCGCCAGCCCGCTGATAAATGCGAATGCGACAAACAATGCGAATTACACAACTGCCACCGTCAAATCACTCAACACGTGTTTCACCCCTTCACGGGGCATCTTCAGGAGTTATGTTACACCGATTAGTGCCAAACATTTGTGTCCATTTCTTACTTAAAAAGGTATTGGTGTATATTATCATTACATTATATTTATTATTTCTAAAACCATTGATTTTTGAATAGGATGTACCATATAGTAACTGAGTGCAAATGAGCTATAAGTCCAGGCTTTTAATCGGTTCTGCTGGAAATTTCTGGAGGAAGGAAAAGGTGGTCCACCTCGGCAGTGGACGTCTTACACCCTAACCGTAGGCATCATCTTCTCCTCTAGCACCAAGTTGCGTGCGAAGGGGCAGTCAGCAAACCTCCTGCATGTTCCGGCAACGCCCGAGTGTTCACACTCGTCCCCTGAAACGAGAAAATGCGTTAAAATACGCAAAAATAGAACCAGTTTACATTGTAACGCTATAACTTCGAACTGCGCCAATAGATGGCGCTGGTAGTCAATTACCTCGCGCTATCGTTAGACGTTGGATAGTTTATTTATTTAGGTACACCAGTAATATAAATTAGTTGAAAGTAGATTTAATTTATTGTATACATAATACTATGTTGCAGATAATATAGCAAATATGTAAAGCTCACAATATCACGGTAATATAAAGATAGTGATCTAAATTTGCAAACCAGAGCAAATGATTATACGCAAGACTTCGTCACGTTATTTCCATGAGGCTTTCGATGAAGGTCGCACACGAAACCACCGGTAGCCATCTCTTTTAAGGCTTTCATTTTTGAGGATTCCTCGTTCGACCCCTACACGTGTGATGAAGACTTTGTTTACTAGATGATGACTTTTTAGGTTCGATTTTAATTTTATTTGCTTCATATTTTTTTACATTCATCACCTTTCTTTCTTCACAATATCTATCAATCTACATTCTTCGCATTTCGTTCCGACTCCTTTTTACATCCTTCCCATGCATTCCCAAATATCACAGATTCGTTTTAAGTATCCCATTGCTTTGCTATCACAGAGTTAGTTAACGGTTCACGACTTACATCCATATCTTGTTTTTATTTTGTTCTGTTTAGTGAACAACTATATACGGATTTCATCTCAGTGTTTTACTTATGTATAGATGTCATTTCCGATCCTGCCGGGTGTAAATAAATAGGTAGTTAAGAATTCAAGAGAGTTGACACAACAGTATCGACTACATCGATATATCACAACGAGTAGATATTAATTAATCAAAACAATACGTCTGACGTCACATCCGAAGTTTTTTTTTTAATTTATAACCTTTTATTCCGCACCGCAAGTCATTAAATAAAAAGCTGTAAACGGCTGAAACTGAACAGCGACCAACGGCAATCGAATAGTCTTAGGATAATCAACAAATAAAAATCAACGGTAACGTGACATATAACAGATGACGCAAAAGTAATGTCACAATGTGAACGCGCCTTCGTTTTTACAAATGGCGCGAAAAGTCAGTGCGCTTTGACATATATAATGTAGATATACAGAGAATTAGTTGTTAACAAACAATACAGTAAGAAAAGAACGAATATATAGCCACTTCCGCACATGCAGTGGTAGTCGTGCAACAAAGTGCACCGCCCGCCAGCCCGCTGATAAATGCGTATGCGGCAAACAATGCGAATTACACAACTGCCACCGTTAAATCACTCAACACGTGTTTCACCCCTCCGCGGGGCAACTTCAGGAGTTATGTTACACCGAGAAGTGCCAAACACAGAGTGTTATCCATCCATATATATTGCGTTATTTGTAAAAATAAAGTCGCGTTCACATTATGTGTTATTACTTTTGCACCGACCTATTTATTGAATATTGATTTATTTTTTAATCTTTACTGTAAATAAGAGTAAAAAATGTATTAGATGTTATAAATCTTTCTCTCCTATTTATCTCACGAGACTGGTAAAAGAGAACGATAAGTATAGTAAAAAAGTAGTTTGTGATAACTTTGAAAGTTGCCTAAATAAACTAGTCTAGCTGTGTATGCGTAAGTTATCTAACCGGTCGAACAGAGTATGCAACGGAGCTTAGTCTACAAGGAAGAGAAGTTGTTCTTAATAACACCGCAGAGTCAGTAAACTTCATAGTTTCATTGTTGAGACTAAAGATAAAGGTTTGTGATTTATTTAATTTTATGTCTAAACCAGGCAAATAGGTTTTGTTAATACAAAGTCTGTCAGACCGGTGCGTATGATATAAAAATAATGTAGAGTTTGGCGGTTGACACGAGCCGGACGAGTTCATCTTTCGATAACCTGAACGCGACCTGATCGCCGAACGCCCGGAGCGGTGCAGTCGCGAGCGACGCGCTCTTTACATTAATAATTAAGCCTTTTTATTCCATCATATACATACTCCTTTCTTAATTTCCTAGTTAACTATTTTTAATTTTCAAAGTACGTTGTAATAAACATATGTAAAGTTAAATTATTGTTTAAGTACGCATTTGACCTCTGCCTCGCCTGATGTTAAGCGACGCCGAGGTCTACAATACATGCTTGTATCTTGACTTGAACACTCCCAAGTTATATTTGTCTGGATACTTAATATCTCTCATCTGGTTCTATATTTCCTATTCCGGGAGATATTCATTGGTCGAGATTGCTGAAACTATTTATTTTTCAATTTCAATAAATTCCAATTCAACATTTTCGTATGGTACAGTTTAAAATGATCGGTTTGTAAATAAAGTGAATTATAATTTTAAATGGTATTTTTGTTAGTAATTCACGATCCTATATTTTTTTTACTTCACGTCGGATACGTTGACCGCGCCGCGAGTTTAACGCCCGTAACGTACGTGATAAAATTCTAAATTTAAATATTTTTTATTTTTTAATTTGGCGTCTTCTAAAAAGTTTTTAATATCCGCAAATTAATAACAACACCAACTGCGACCGTCTCGCTTCAAAACAATGCGATAACTTGGGATTTTCCCAAACGATAACAATGAATTATTTAAAACATCGGAGAAACCCGGGGCAATATGCAATGTGTCAATATTTCATCACGAAAGACATGAACTAAAAGATTTGCTGGCATTTTTCATCATCAATCAAGATGATAGTAGAAGGAAAAAATATAAAAATAAAATTGCTAAAAGTTCAACAAAACTCACTCTACAACTTTCAATACACATTTTCAAATTTATTCCATAATTTTCCAGTTAAAAATGTCAGAGATAGGCAAAAATATCTTTCTTTTATCTAAATAAACAAGGTAAAGTACAAACAAGAATAAAAATATTATAAGACATGCGTAAAAATTTCACTCCTGTTCGGATATGAATAGATACAATTGTGTTCTTATAAATACGAGTATGTTCATTGCTTCACGTAGCAAACGTTTTTGAGATATAACCAATATATAATTTTTCGTCTCTCCTGAAAAGTTTCATTTTCAGACTTGTCAATATACTCGGTGGGGCGGCCGCTGCAGGGAACTCGCCCGGGTTTAGCGACCTCTCTTACCGTTGATGATCTTTCACTCAAAGCCTTATTGACAAGAATAAAGCTCCTGACAGCTTTACGAGCCGTGGTGGGGGTTATGCTTGGGATTTCTCCACGAGGTCTGATGAGGAATGAATAAATCTATAGACGAATGAAGGGTCTCTGTGTTTGGCACTAATCAGTATAACATAACTCCTGAAGATGCCCCGTGGGGGGGTGAAACACGTGTTGAGTAATTTGGCGGGCGGTGCACTTTGTTGCACGACTACCACTGCATGTGCGGAAGTGGCTAAATATTGGTCCTTTTCTTAATATATATATATATATATATATATATATATATATATATATATATATATATATATATATATATATATATATATATATATATATATATATATGTACTCATAATTACTGACGTCCTTAAACTGGGACACGCAAACATATACACCCTACTGTTTAACGATATGCACGACCTCATAATCTCTCTCTAATATATGAAATCATTTTGTAAACATAATTGCAAATCGTTTATAATAAACCCGATGTCAAAAGTAAATTTGTTAATCTACTGCATAAATAGATAATTATTCATTCATTCATTCATGTGAGCAGATAGACGTCCACTTCAAGGAATAAGTCTGCAACCTAGAATCGACATGATTCAACGACTTCCAGCTGTCTTGACTATGTATGTCTTCGGTCTGTTTACTGGGGAACCTACTCTCGTGGATGGGGACACCCATTTGAAAACCATACTGCCCCATCCGTCATCGGCTGCACGAGCTAATTGCGGAGCCTACAGACGAGCAGTTCTTCGAGGAACAGTAGCGACCTCGGCTCTTCTGCGATCTCCTCATTTCTAGTTCGATCACACAGCGAAGCTTCAAGCACGACCCTCGCCA
This sequence comes from Battus philenor, assembly GCF_028537555.1. NCBI lineage: Eukaryota > Metazoa > Arthropoda > Insecta > Lepidoptera > Papilionidae > Battus > Battus philenor. The sequence continues at coordinate 103,795 of NW_027181692.1, read as the reverse complement.
TTGCTCTGCGACTAGAGGTCCCCAATAGCGGACATTGGGGACCTCTAGTCCAGCCTCTGTCTAAGGTACGCAGGGACAATGTTTTCAATAAACTTTTCACAGGTTCTTTTATTTTCGACCTCATCTTTTATGTTTTACACTATCTTTCATATATCTTTTTATCACACCCAACATTTCATATAATTCCTTTCCATGCTATATTTTACTTTCCTTACATCGTTTCCCTTGTATCACCTTCTCCTGAATATTTCTACGTTTTTTTTTTTTAGTATTACTTATATTCGTTTACTTTTCTTGATTATACTATTATATATTCCAATTTTTAATTGTTTCAGACATTGGATGTTCGTATTTTAACAAATAGGATTTTTTAATGCAATCGATTTTGAAATATTCAATCATTATGGTCACATCAGTTGATGAACAGTATTGCTCTGCTTGCATCCAACGATTACCCTTGATCTTGGCGATATCGTCGGATCTCCTGGTGAGGAATCTACTCTTTTGTGATATCAAAGCCTTAAAATTAGAAGATCTTTATACTTTAAGAAATTATTCCAATATTTTCCAGCCTTTTATGTGTCACGGCACACCATATAGTCTTGGTAAAATTCCACCCCCTTACTTAACATACATATTATTTATATCACAGCGAAAGAGTTACACTGGCGTCGAGTCCACTTTCGATTTGACTCTTTTAACGACTGTTAGGCAGTGTTTCTAGGGGGCAAGTTGACTAAGTTGCCCCCTAGAAACACTGCTTTGTACCGTTGTAGTTACACACCGACTACAATTTTCGACTTAATGATTTAAATATCACGCGATGATTTGTTTAACGCAATGTTAAACACCTAACAGTGAACAATATTACTTTAATACAAGAATTAAAGGTCAGCATGTAACACCTTTTTTTGTTTATATATATTCAAGTGTTTGGAACAAGGTGTACGCTTCTGTAATAAAATCACGAAACAGTTTTGAATTTATAAGAAAAAAAGTTTTTCATTTAATTTGGACGATATTTTTTGGGATCCCCCGTACATTCCATCGTGTTTGGTACACAGAGACATTTTTAGTTTAATGATATTTACACGTTCTCTTTTATTTGGTCACTTGTATATTCATCTAAATATCTTTTATCTATTCTTTTCTCTTTTACATTATCTCTTATTCATTCTTTCACCTTTCTTACAACGCCTCTTTTACTTCATCATTCTTTCTAGACTGCTACTTTGCAATATTTATTTTATTAGGCAAAAAATTTAAGCCTGTATTAAATTAATAAGTATATATGTTATATACATATGTATGTATGTCTATATATTTTTTGTACACGTAAACTACCCATTATTAGTACTTTTACCTTTTCCATATTATGGTTGTCTGTAAGAGATTGCCTTTTGTGATAAGACCGCCCATTGTACTTTTTTGTATATTATTGTAAAACTTATTAAATGTATCTTAACGTGTACAATAAAGAATATTAAATAAGAAATAGATAAAAAGTTATATAAGAATATATGTTTTATTCTTTTCTTTCAATTGAGTTGATTTGTTGACTCTGTGAGTCAGAGCTGGTGCTCTGGTAAGCAGCGACTCCTCGCAGCCTGACCCTGAACTGACGCCATGACCATCCGATGTCCCGCACGTATTGAGTTTCTTGGAAGGCACGTCGAATGTTTACATAGTTCAGCAGACAGCTTATTCCGCAAAGTAAAGTCTAGGAAATAAATATAATTTCTTGCCTCCTTTGCACATTATTGTGTAATAAACCGTCTGCTGGTCTAACTTGATTATATAGAAGACAAACATGGCCGGGATCAATGCCATGTTGATTATCACGCGGCAAAAAAAAGTCAAATAAAATTCACGTTAAAAGAGTAACTGTAGAGTTTCTTTATATGTTCTCTACGACAGAATCAACAATATATATAAAATATTTATTTAAATGTAAGCTGTGTCAATGTCTTTACATTACGAAAGCACTTAGCAATACCAATTCGAAAGAATAAATGAAAATAAAACTGTAAAAGTACATAACGAGTATAAAACAACACTTAATACATACCTATTTCGTCCCAACAGTGGACGATTGAGATCAAAAATACTAAAGTCACGTATATTAAATATTTCATATTTAATTAATAATTGACTAGGATTTATAAAAATTATATTTATGTTTTTTGGATAATAATATTTAAAATTAAAAACGTCCGCACTGGTCCGAGGTCGCGATACGAATGACAGTTTATTATTGTAATATAATCACATTGCATGCATTATCGGGTGTAAATGATTTCCCGTAAATTGTTTCGACCCGTTCCATATGTTTGGAGGACTCCGCTCTTTAAGGTCGACATGGGGGAAAGGATCGAAGACGGCTGCTTCGCCTCCCTCAGGCGATGACAAATTCCTAGAACTCTCCAAAAAGTAGTACAATACACAATTGAAAAAAATAAGACTCGCAGCTAAGCCAAAAAGGCTCGAATAAGATCCCGAGCGAGCCATGAATAAAACTATATATGTTTAATGAATAAGAAAATGTAATAAGAAAGCTAAAATTCCACGAAAATATGCCAGTCTTTGGTGGCAGTGGGAGGCACACCGCTGGGGCAGAAATGTTCTGGAGTGGCCACTAGACGGTATAGTTGCAGAACATCGCCGGATGCGAACAGCAAACCTTGCAGGGAGCGTCGATCAACTGAAAACAAAAAGTAGAAGAATAGAAGTTTGAGAATGAATTGCTCTAACTACTATATTAAGTATATTTTAAAAGTTACCACATAAAAAACTATAGGGGAGTGCAAACAGCTTCTAGTCTCTATCTAATTGAGCTCGCTTGTCATTGTTCTCATGTAAAACACAAGTGGTCACTGCAAATGATCTTGTTTGGACAAATAAAAATAGATAAAAAATAAAAATGAACATGTAAAAAATATACTATTATTAAACTTAGTGTAACCTGAAAAAAATATTTATTACTAAGCAAATTTATTTCCCATTTATATTTAAAAAACAATTATTTAATTTCGCGCACATAACTCATGTTTTGTATCTGTGACAGCCGCTGTTGTGACATCTAGTAACGAGTTGTGATTATAGAAGCAATTTTTTTTTAATAAAATCTTGTACATAAAGTTAAATACGGCGCAGCGCCATCTATTGGCGAGCTGTAACAATGTTGATATGAGATATTGTCTTCTGCTTTAGTGTAATAAAACTCAGACAATTGATTTTAATTAAATAATTTCATAAGTAGCGTAAACATATCCCCAAGAAAATCGAACAGATCGATATTTCCAAGACGAGTCATGTGTTCTTAAGTAGCGCGAGAAAAAATGACATTGATTATTAAACGTTTAATATCAAGTAGGCACGAAAATCCTCACAGGGGTAACACCTTTTTATTCTGATTCATAAAATGCATTTTGAATAACATATTTTATAACAGTTTTTCTTTGATAAAAAAATAATATTCTCGTCGATTTCACGGAGTCGGGTTGCCAATTAATTGGTTTCAGCGCCATCTAGTGGTACGTTACAATCAACGCGATGCACAATTCTTAATCGAGAAAATACTTTTATTTTATGATAAGTAAAATGATTTTTAAATTAAACTATGTCATATATATAAACTTTTATTATCTTTAACAGATATTACATTATATATTTGTTATTTTTAATAAACTTTACAATTCTGTTATAACTTTACTTTTGAATATATTTGTGTCGTATATGGATCTTATTTCACACCTGTATTTGATAAGTGGTCTGACCCTTCAACATAGCCCAAGTTAATTAAGCATATTTGGTCTATTAAACTATTGTAGTGTCATTCAGTAAATAAAAAAAACGTCTCAAAAGTCACGGGGTGTCTTAATGAATTATTGAAATAATTAAATAAATCATAAATCGTATTTTTATTTCTCTTTAATGCACACTTTTCTAAGACTAAACTAAATTCTTTTGATATTAACTTCTATGTTTGTAATATGCCAAATAAACTCAAAACCGTCTTAAATAAAATCATATTTAACTTGGAAGGTAATTTTAAATGAATAAAACAACGGCCTTGCTGTTACCCGGCCAAGTTAAAAAGCGTTTGAACAGTACATCGATTAATCGAGTGTTTACCTCGTCTTGCGGCGGTCGCGTTATAATCGGGTCGGGTATGATGTCATATCGCTGATTTTAAATGTGACGTATCTCACCTATTTCCACGCCGAGTCTCGGTATAAACGGTTGTGCTCACAAAAAACTATTTTAATTAGAATTAACAGTGTTTGTAAGTGAATATACGAAGTAAATAATACATAAACATGTCGTATTATCAACGCAGAACGTTGGGTGAGTTTTACGTTCGTAATTATTTATTTTAATTTCACTTTTGGTATAAAATTCGGGTTGAATCACATTTTGAGCCAATATAAGTAATCTCAACGAATTTTCTCACAATACCTCTTTAAATATTATATCAGTGTCACACAGTACCGCAATCGCAAGAACGTGAATTAAATAATTTAAATGACCAGCGATCTAACTATGTGAATTAAGTCGAACTACATTCAAATTAATCAATAAATACCATTCAAAATAGTATTTTAACAGAAAAATGTAAGAAAATCGATGCAGAACTGAAATGTGTAAAACAGCTGTTATGTGATGTCATACCGTGCGTTTTGCGTTTTGTTAATGCATCTTCACATAACATTGATTTATCTTAACAATATATTTATTAAATTTATTATCTATAAAATATAATAAAAATGTAACGTTCTTTACTATTATAAATATAGTTTTTTAACTGTAAAAAAAACAATATTAACTACACAATAACTAAGTTACGTAAATGTGTATTTTAAAAAGAATGTTGCGTGTAAAACTTTAACGCATTTAATTAATATTATTGTTTTTATTGAAATTATATTACATTTTTAATGAATTTATTGTATGCAATGTTTTTAAATTATTTTTTATCTAGTTATTCTTTAGTCATTAGGTTATGTTATTATATACATATGTGTAGGTATTTTCATAAAATATATATGTTGTAGACATAATGCAATAATTTCGCCTAGATTTTACTGTAGTTTGAGTATCTTACCTATGAAACAACACGTATATTCAACGTAATTATTAATGTAGGTTTATTTATAGTCAACCTTAATTATTTCGCTGTACTAGTTTTGTACAACACTACAGTATACTGTGGTGGTATACTAACTAGGTGTCAAAAATTTCGAAAAATCCGAGCAAAATTAAAATAAAATATGAATTTAATTTAAATGTCGTTTTGAAATATTATATTTAAAAACCTATTTACATATTTAATTGATAATTAATATTAAAAAAATCGATTGATAATTGTATTAGAAGAAAAACACAGTATTTAAATGTTTTCAATTTTGGTAAGAAAAGCACTAATATATTGCTACACCGATTAGTGGTTTGGCACTAATCGGTGTAACATTACTCCTGAGGATGCCCCGTGGAGAGGTGAAACACGTGTTGAGTTAATTAACGGTGGTAGTTGTGTTTCGCATTGTTTGCCGCATGCGCATTTATCAGCGGGCTGGCAGACGGTGCACTTTATTGCACGACTACTGCTGCATAGCGGAAGTAGCTATATATTAGTCCTTTTCTTGCTTAGGATGGACTTCCGCCTCCATCATCATTCCAGTTGTGGGACGTTCAGTGCCGGACATAGGTCTCTCCTGCTTAATAAGACCTCGGCATGGTCATCCTTCAACTTTGTGAGCGTACGATCTACGCTGCGCCTGCTGTTCCTTGGTCTCCAGAACCTTGAGGCTCCAACAGCCGTGTTCTGTACGCGATATTGTATGCCAACTGCCACTTTAGATCACTGGACTATATCGGTTAATGACTTTTGTTTACGGATCTCATTCCTGATTCATTTTTGTAGAAGAATCCTGGGTATATATCCTCACGAAGCCCAAAGTAAGAGACAAAGTGAAATCACTTTAAATTCCACAGTCCAAAAATATTTCACAGGAATTCCTTGCGTTATAGGAAGGAGGCCCTTTCACTTATTATACGAGGTATGAGAAGTCGTGTTATAACAGTAAATATATACAGCGTGATTCGTTTTGTTGTAAAAAATTTTAAAAGGGTGAACGTATATATTTGTGGGCAAAAATTTTAACGATTTCGTATTTGCAATCAACCTGTATAAATGTGATTAATTTGAAATATGTTGCAATATGTCTTTTTTATCGAAATACAACATTTCATTTTGGCATTACCCGATCTATAGATAGTGAACAATAATTAATTTTCATGTAAAGAGATTCGTAATTTGAAAACGCTTTTTTTACTATATTATCATTAAGTAATTTATTATTTCTGGAACCATTCATTTTCACACGGGATGTACCATACATCAATTGACAGAGCAAATGAACTATGTCTTCTCTCGAATATTTATTCAATCAATTTTTAAAAAGTATTTTTTTAATATCGTATCACCTATAAAGAAACAAAACAAAACCATTATATATACGGCAACATTTAATGAATTTTTATTTAATGTATACCGCTGGTGTATTTAAATAAGAGATTTCTAAAGATTTTACACCTGTAAACAATCATACTGTATATTTAATGACTTATCATTTCGCACGTATGTGTTTAGTTTATTTTGGGCTTTGACGTAATCTTGGTACGAATGTTTGATTGCATATCTTTATTTTTTTATCAACTCGCGTCAAATCAGAGCGTAGTTCATTGTACTATATATATATATATATATATATATATATATATATAACCAAGATATGTAATCAAGATATTGTCTCCCACGGGGTCTTTAAGATTCTAGTGTAGACCACAGATGAGCAACTGCAGCGTTAGATGTTCACCCACAAGATGGTGGTGTTAATTGGGCTCCTACCTCGTGGTATAACAAGTGAACACTCTTCCTTCGTTCCTCCGGCATAACGCGGGGATTCCCAATTTATAATTAGGGTAAGGAGTAATAGGTAAAAAAATTATTAAATCAATGCACGTGTCGCGACAGACTACATTGATCGTAAACAAAAACCTGCGCATGCGCTGTGATGTCGCAGTAATTTTTTTTCATTGACTAATGTCGCGCGGGGTGTCCTTGCGAGTGATGAAGGCAGAATTTCGATACTAAGAAAACTCTTTCGCATACTACTGTAGTCCAAACACATCGCGGACTAGAGTCGAACTGGGTCTCATCACCCATCATAACTATTCAACACGGTGATTGACAATTTTATAGTACGGAAATAAGTGGAAATCCCCGCTTTATGTCGAAGGAGCGAGGGAGGAATGTTCACTTGTTATATCACGAGGAGGAAGGAGCCCAATCGACACAATCACCTCGTGGGTGAACTTCCAACACTGCGGTTGCTGATCTGTGGTCTACACTAGAATCTTAAAGACCCCGTAGGAGACAATATCTTCATCGTATGATGATTCTAATTAATGACATCAACGCCGTCTGCTGTGTAATATTTACAGAAATTGAGATACTAAAACAATGCCGCGAAGGAATAGACACGTTGTGTGTAAGGATTGTGAATGAAAGAAAAGAGTATACAAGAGAATGTAAACAAGAAATAAGATATGTTTTTTGTGTGTTCCTTATTTCATCTGCGATCAGTCCCAGGACTATAAGCGGATTTGTTGAGTGGTTATAGCTTTGAAAGGGGTCTCCCCGGCGGGAGACACTCCTAGTTCATCATGGATGTCATGGCGTTTAAGACGTTTCCTGTACTGGATGCAAGTCAATTCGGAAGCCAAGTTATTTGGGTGGTTGTCTAGCCGATTTTTGTAGTTAATAGATGACTGCTGGATCTCCTTCTTTACTGTTTTGTTCTCCAGAGCTTCGTGGATTTCATAGTTCGTGAGGAACCATGGAGCGTTTGTTATGGTACGCAGTATACCATTTTGCAGCCTTTGTATGATGGCATAAGAAATAAGATATGTAAGAGAAATTGTGAAATACGACAGGAGAGTACCTTAATAAAAAATGTACTGAAATATATTTGGAACTAGTCTTATCATTTCAGATAAGGTAACAAGGAGCTTCCAAGAAGGAGGCTGTTTACAATAAAATACCTTGTTTAAAGTCATAGGCCTCCAAGGTGCAGGCACCAGGTATAGGCCTTCGCCTAAAATCGCCACGGCTACCATCCAGCGACTACCGCTGCCTTGTTCATGTCAATCCACCCGTGGGATGTCTGCCCAGAACAATTCTGTCGACATAAAGTCTATAGGTGCAGAGTGAACAGTAATTAACTTTAATATGTTATTATAGGAACTTTTAAAACGCTTTTCCTGGCCGCGTTATCATTACGTTATGTATTATTTCTGAAACTATTTATTTTTGTACAGATTATATGATGTATGACAAAAAATTGACCGATTACCCTGTGTGTGTATATATATATATATGTGTGTGTGTGTGTCTCGATTTCAGTGACGAGAGTGTACAAAATGTTTGTGAAAGAAATAAAAATAAACTAGTAACGCGTAAGTTATGTCTTACTTAACAAAACCTTTAGGTCTGAGTGTATGCAATATAATAAAATTCTGATATCTCAGAGCTTCAGTTTTTTAGTTTTATATCTAAAATTAAAAGTATACTATTAAATAAATATTATTATAGCATATACAAGTTTATTGTTAATCGAAATATGTGAAATTAAGTTTGTTGTTTCATTTACATGTTTAATATTATAATGTACACATCATTGCTTAATTTATTTTAAAATATCAACTATCTGGCGTCTGTCCGTCTTTGAGAGCAGCGCTAGCCGGCGGCAGCTTGCTGCTTGTGATGTTACAAATAATCGAAGATGTAAAAGCGCATGTAAATGTGAAATATATGTCGTAATGTATGTCATATATGTCGTCATTTCAGCTGATAAGAGGGCGTTGCTATCCATCCCCTGGAAACTTAATGAACAAATTGTGATTTACGTAAGAATGTATCGCAGGTAATCGAACCCGCTGCTTACGGATTCAAGTCTCGGTGTGCTGCCGCTGCTCTGCCGCAGCTGCGTCGGCAATTAGAACGTTACAAACATATGTACAGTAATAGCCCGCTTTACGCGAGGGATACGTTCCAAAAAAAAATCGCGTTAATTGAAATTCGCGTATAACGAGGTTTATGATTAAACAAAGTCAAAAATTATTACAAAAAAAAATACAAATCATTTTAATCAATCACTTTAATTCTAGGAACACTTTATGCAACACATGCTCTTATTTTTTACGGAAAAATACATCTATTGACTTTTGGGTAACGTTTTGTTTACATTCTTGTAAAATACGTTCATAACACCCAACACTGTTTTTAATTGTTCGACAGATGGTCAAGACACCATAGAGAAGTTGATGACTACATTATATTTATACGCACTCTTTCGCGTAATTTGATGACTACATTATATTTATACGCACTCTTTCGCGTAATTCGAGGCATTTGAGCGCGAAATTTGCAATTCGCGTTATAGTGAAACCGCGTATAACGGGGTCGCGTAAAGCGGGGTATTACTGTGCACTACCCATCGATTGCCCGCATTATTGTATCGCCGCTCTCAATTTAAATTCCTCTTATCGCAACTACACCGACGAAACTGTTTCCCTTCTAATGGCATTGAGATATATTATGTAAATACGTTCCCTTGTTTTAAATTTCTCTGTTCGAAGTTAAAAATTCTTTTTTCAAGCCACATTACATCTCTTGCGTCAAGTTGATTAAATCATATGTTCCAGTGTTTCCCAACCTCTTTTTGTTTCATTTTAAAATTACGTTATTTTTAATTTTTGTCCGTCTGTCTGTTTGTTCCGGTTAATCTTTAGGTCTGCACCGATTTTGACAGGACTTATACTGGCAGGTAGCTGAAGTAATAAGGAGTGAAAAAAAAATAACTTTAATATTTTTTTTGTTAAGTTTATTATTATATTTGATCTTCTTTTCAGCGAATTCACGCCTACTGCGTGGCGTAGACATTTAAAATTGCGATTACAAAATATTATAAAAGTATGTTATTGCATACAAGGGCACTGCGCTGATGTGAATGCGCGGAGTTGCATGTCGTCGCTTTGTGCAACTGTATTTGCAAAGAGCAACTGCTGAGCTTCTGCATGCTCGGCAGAACTGCCTATCGAGCTGGAAGCTTGCTGTAGGGATAACAATGACGATATTTTGAAGAAATCGAAAAAAATCGCTGCGATGACTTCGTTGCCCGCTTCCGGCGCCACTATGTTGTCGGCTCATGTAGATTGGAGCCCAGCGACGCCGCGTCTACCGTAACACGTGATCAAAAAATCGCTATAGATCAGGGCTTCTTAAACTTTTGTCATTCACGACCCCATTTATGATTGCGAGTTTCTTGACGACTCATATACAAATGTAAAAGAAAAATAATATTAATATTTTTAATGATTCATTTATTAGGTAACAATATACATATACATATGAAAATATATAGTTTCAGAATTCATTTTGAAACATATAAAAATCTAAAATTACAAATTTGTATTTATGTTAGTTTAAAACGTTCAACAAATGCGCGTGTCTAGACGCTGCAAGTCCACTGTATTCCGCCAACTCTAGTGATGTTATAAAATGGTATATATAAATATTTGACATTAAAATCTCTTGACCCCAGAATTTTGCTACGCGACCCCATTTGGAGTCGCGACCCATAGTTTAAGAAGCCTTGCTATAGATCAACGTTTCCCAACATTGGTCCCACGCGACACATAAGGAGCCAATTCGTAAATGAATTCTATACGGTTTCAACTCTTTCACTTTAGTACACAAAAAGGTTGGGAAACATTTGCGTAAATGAAAGAAAGAATAAAATTTATCACCTCAAAAGCATTCACATGATCAAACTCTCTCGTGTTCCTTGCTGATGACCTAATTATTCACAGACAAATTTATCGTTTTTAAGCGGTTCTATTTTCAAACATTATGATACAGATTAAAAATATAATTGTGTTGCGTAAAGTTTCACAATGAAGAGCAAGCGCGGCGCGCAATACTTGCGTTACGTTGCGCACTGCGCATGCAAGCGCAACTGGGTCAAGCGGCCAGACTGGCAGACGGACATGTTTACATACGAAGCGAACATCGAACACGAACAGGCACTCAGTTTCAAGGTCAAATTACTAAACATTTTCAAATGTAAACAACGTAATTGTAATTTTAAAGCAATACACTATACAGTAATACCCCGCTTTACGCGACCCCGTTATACGCGGTTTCACTATAACGCGAGTTGCAAATTTCGCGCTCAAACGCCTCGAATTACGCGAAAGAGTGCGTATAAATATAATGTAGTCATCAACTTCTCTATAGTGTCTTGACCATCTGTCCAACAATTAAAAACAGTGTTGGGTGTTATGAACGTATTTTACAAGAACGTAAACAAAACGTGACCCAAAAGACAATAGATGTATTTTTCCGTAAAAAAACAAAGAGTATGTGTTGCATAAAGTGTTCCTAGAATTAGAGTGATTGATTAAAATGATTTGTATTTTTTTTTTGTAATAATTGTTGACGTGTGTTTAATCATAAACCTCGTTATACGCGAATTTCAGTTAACGCGATTTTTTTTGGAACGTATCCCTCGCGTAAAGCGGGGTATTACTGTACATACACAGTAAAGCGTAATGTAACTAAACTGTCGATTTATATATGGTACACCCTATTTAAAAATAAAAGATTTAAGAAATAATAAACAACGCAATGATGCTATAGTAAGAAAATGATTCTTTATGTTTCATGTTACGTATTAAAATTATTATTGTTTACGATTATTAATAATAATATACAAAAAAGTACAATGGGCGGTCTTATCACACAAGGCAATCTCTTACAGACAAACCTAGTATGGAAAAAGTAAAAGTACTAATAATGGGTAGTTTACGTGTACAAAAAATACTTATTTACAAACAAACGAACATAAACATACATAGACATACATACTTATGTATATAACATATATACTTATTAATTTAATACAGGCTTAAAATTTTTGCCTAACAAAATAAATATTGTAAAGTAGCAGTTCAGAAAGAATGGTGAAGTAAAAGAGGCGACGTATGAAAGGTGAATGAATGAATAAGAGATAATGTGAATGTGAAAAGAATAGATAAAATATATTTAGATGGATATACAAGTGTCCCAGTTTAAGGACGTCAGTAATTATATATATATATATATATATATATATATATATATATATATATAAACCCAATTTATTTTCATACATGACATAGCCTGTACAAAAATGTCTAGTTTTAGAAATAATAAATAACGTAATGATAACACGGCCAGGAAAAGAGTTTTTAAAATTTATTTTATAACATATTAAAGTTAATTACTGTTTACTCTGTACCTGTAGGCTTTATGTTGACAGAATAGTTGTGGGCAGGCATCCCACTGGGTGGAGCTATTCGACCGAGGTTATGCCTGCCTTATCAGTTGACGTGATAGTTTCAAAGTTAAAACTTAATACGGTGTATCTTTTAAAATGGTTCACTTTGTTGGCAGACTATCATTCCTTTATCTTAATCTATGTTAGGACTTTAGTTGCAAATAATTTTCAGAGCATTTTTATTATTTTTACTATATTTTATTTCATTGTTTACATTCTCTTGTACACTCTTTCACAATCCTTACCCATATCGCTTCTATTCTTTTGAAATATTCGTTTTGTATCACAGTTTTTAATTTTTATTAAAGCTATCTATAATTGTTCTTATTTTAAAATTTATGTTTATTTTATTATTACTCATTATTTTAAATCATTATGGATTTTACGTTATAAAGGCGAAAGGGTATATATGTGTGTGTGTGTGTGTTTTTTTTTTTTTTTTATAGAGGTTTAAAAATACTTTTACGTATCATAGGGCCTGATGTTTGTGCCCCGTATGTCGGACTCGATCTAGATCAATACCGACTAAAAACAATCCTCTCTCTTCGGCATCCCTGGTCCCCACGGCATGGCCGTTAGGCATTACTTCGCGGGGGGGATTTAGCCGCAGCTTTCTCTGATAGAGTGGCTGTTCAGGCCAACTTCCTCCGCTCCTGCTCTGTTTTTCGCAACTCCTTCAGCACCGTCGTACAGTACGCGCTCGTAAGTTCCCAGGCCGAAGGCGAGGATAGCATTGTAGCTATCAGAGTTTCAGGATAGATTTTGCATCCTACACCTTCTTCCCAAGACCTCCTGGCTTCGTTAAATCGGGGGCAGACGAAAAAGACATGCTCTGCATCTTCAATCATTCCGACACAATTAGGACAGTCAGGGGAATCTTCGTATTTGAACCTATGGAGATACGCTCGGTAACAGCCGTGGCCGGATATCATCTGAGTCAGGTAGTAGTTCAACTCTCCATGATCTCGGTTCACCCATGGCTCTAGGTTTGGTATTAGCTTACGCGTCCATTTTCCTTTCGTCGACTTATCCCAGGACGATTGCCACTGTTGCAAGCTTTTCAGTCTTCCCCGAATTCTAAGTTCAGCTGAAGTCGGGTCTGATTTGCTTTTTTTGCTACGGTACAGATCAGTTCTTTCGTCCGCAAGAAGCGCAACAGGAACCATACCTGCTGTCACGCATGCCGCATCCTCCGATACTGTACGAAAGGCGCTAGCTACCCGTAGAGTGCTGACTCTATAAACAGAGGCGATTTTCCGTCGGGACTCCTGTTTGCTCAGTGCGTCGGACCATATGGGTACTCCGTACATAAGCACTGACGTAGTCACCGACGCTAATAACTTCCTTCTGTTTTGCTTGGGACCTCCGACATTAGGCATGAGTCGGCAGAGTTTAGCTGTCACCAGAGACGCTTTCGCTGCTGCTCTCTCAGCCTGATTTTTGAAGTTTAGCCTATGGTCGATCATTACTCCAAGGTACCGTATAGCTGGTTGAGTTGCGATTTCACAGCTGCCGACATTGAGTGTGATGGTCTCCGCAACTCTCCTGCCAGTAATGAGCACTGCTTCCGTCTTCTGCTCAGCCAGTTCTAGTCCGACTGACACAGGGTGATTATTTGGAAGGATCTTTCAAATGCCCACTTCACTTCCTCCACGTGTTTCGCTACTATAACGACTGCTAGATCATCAGCGAATGCGACGAGTTTAGTTTCGCTGGGTAGATGTTTCTTTAGGAGTCCATCGTACATAGCGTTCCACAAAAGTGGCCCTAGTACTGACCCCTGTGGGACGCCTCCGGTGACTTTGTACTCCTCCGTCCCGATTTCCGTAGTGTATATGAGGACCCTATCAGAGAAGTAACTAGCGACTATTTTACGTAGGTATAGAGGTACATTCAGTGAGCTAAGTGCTCCCATGATAACCTCCCATTTTGCTGAGTTAAAGGCGTTTTTAATGTCCAAGGTGGCAACCAGGCAGTATTTTATCGAGCCTCTCTTCCATCTTTTCCCAGACACTGCTAGTTTTGCTATATTGACTACTTGCTCTATAGCATCTAGCGTAGACCGTCCTTTTCTGAACCCATACTGTGAGTTAGCTAGGTGGGGTTCAACTGCTGCTTCGATCCTGCTGTGGATAATACGTTCTAGTATTTTCCCCGCAGTATCCAGCATACAGAGGGGCCGGTATGACGATGGCTCGTCTGGTGGCTTCTTACCTTTAGGGAGAAGTACCAGTCTCTGTCGTTTCCACGCGGTAGGAAAGGTCCCTTCCAGTAAGCAGCTATTGTAGGCCTCCAAGAAGACTCCTGGTGTTGCTACAACAGCTTGCTTAAGAGCTACGTTGGGGATCCCATCCGGTCCCGGAGCTTTGTTGTTTCCAACCCTACCGCATGCTACCATTAGCTCCTTCTCGGTAATAGGGGGGATTTCATTCGGATCCACAATCCCTAGTTGAAAGGAGGATTTTGGTTGCGTGGGGAACAGAGCTCTTACAATTCTTCCTAGTAGAATAGGACAAGTGGGCGTTGTATTCTCATGTCTCAGTTGTTTAACTACAACCTGGTACGGCTTGCCCCATGGATTCTTTTCAACCTCTTCCAACAATATTTTCCACGCGTTTCTCTTGCTCTCTTTAATGGATTTATTTAATTTTAATCGCGCTTCCTTATATTTGTCGTAGAGCTGCTCGAATTGTGGTGTTTTCCGAGCCCGTTGGGAGGTTCTACGCGCCTTAACACATATTTTCCTAAGCTCAGCAATGTTATCATTCCACCAGTACACCGGTGGGGTTCGGTTGTTGTTGCGTCGCCTTGGCATTGTTGCATCGCAGGCCCCAGTCAGCCTCCTTACAGGGCAATGACCACATCCTGCAATGTGAGCACAGTCTTCGGAATTCCCATTATCCCAACACAGAGGATACATCTTTGGCTTTGTGGCCTATTTCCCCACATTTGATGCAGCTCTTCGATCTGTCATGTTTGTTGCTGCATTTGTTTGCAACGTGACCATAGTGCCAGCACCTGAAGCATTTTATAGGCCTTTGAGTAGCTCTTATTCTACAATTGACCCAACCTATCTTGATGTTTTGCCGCTCTGTTAAGGTTCTTGCCAGTTCTGCTGCTACTCTAATAGAAGCCGTAAGTGTTCCTCCGTATGCTTTGCGAAGGGACTTGACGCAGTGTTCAGAAATATGGCTTCCTCCGCCAGTTATTTTCTGTAGGGCTTCTACGATTTCAGGCACCGTCGTGGTTTCGTCTAGGTCCTTAATCTCTAATTCCTGTTCAGGTACTTTGCATACTACCGTAGCATCTTTTCCAAGAACTGTGGAAATGGTGTTTCTTATCTCCTGCGTTTTATCTTTTTGATTTTTCGCTAGGATAAGAAGCATATCGCCCGTAGCCGTCCTTCTAATTTTATCAACACATTTGCCTATATGATCCGCGGAAGTATCTTTTTTGACCCGCTTAAGGATCTCGGCGTACTGATCCTTCTGGCTTGGGCGAATGATAAGAGCACTCGGACGCGTTACTACTTTTTTCTTGGGTTGCTTCTTCTTTTTTACCTCTTTCCACTCCGAGTGATCGTGTGAAAGTGGCGGCTTTAGCTTCAGCTCTGGCCTTACCGTAACTGCTAAGTCCGTTGTATTAGCTTTTCGCAGTTTCGGTGCCTGGCTGATCTCCAAGGGTGAAGAGCGTTCCGTCCTTTTGACTTTTCGCGTTTTTCGGCTCTTCGGTGTTGCCGATTTGCTTTCTTCTTCGGTTTCTTTTACAGTCGTGTCCGAATACATTCTGTAAAGAGACGGTGACGTTTGCACTTCTCCTACAGATGTGGTGGCGTTTGATTTTCCGACGCTTCCAATTTCCCTGGTGATCTTTGCAAACGATGTACCTAGCGCGGCCACATATTTGCGGAACTCTCCATGAACGTTTAGTTTGCCCTTTATGTACTCCGCCAGGGCAGTGATTGTATTTTCGTGGAGCTGTAGTGCCTTCTTCAACTCCATATTACTTTCATTTTCGTTTGTTTTTTTGATTAATTTATCCATGCTGTTCCCACGAGAACCTAGGGAAATATACAGTCCGCTTCGGCAGAGCCCCGGTTACCGAAGTAAGGCCACTTAAGTACGCCTGAGGTGGGACCTGGTACCCTCAGGGGAGCGCTTGCGACGACCATTCCCTGTCGCCTTCCAGTCCTGGGCACGCTAGACCACTGACATCGGGTTGTGTTTTGTCCGCGAGGGCTATTTTATTTCACCCCTACCCTGTTTCGCAAATTGCGACTCTCGGGCTTTCCCCTATCCGCAACCTTGGGGACGCGCCACGTAGCAGTACACCTCAGCCCGTGGTGTGCGTGCGTGTGTGTGTGCGTGTTTGTGTGTGTGTGTGTGTGCGTGCGTGCGTTTGTGCGCGTGTGCGTGGTGGGTGCGTGTGATGGCTAGGAACGGCAGCACGAGGTTTCCTAGAGCTGCAACGCCGGTCGCGTCATCAATTTTATCTATTGATATAACAAATTGTATTACCTAAATAGATAATAAATTGGTTTATAAGATATAAGGCTTAAATTAATTAAAAGTGAATTTATTTGATTTATATAAAATTAAACAAGCTATACAATCAACCTAAATACCAAATGATGAACAGGTGACGCGCCTGTGTAATTATGACATTAAAATTAAAGTTCACATAAAATAATGATAAGAGATAGAGATAGTAGAGAATTGAGAGAGAAAAAAAACTAAAGGGATTATAAAAAGTCTGTGATAAAAGACAAACAACTTAGTAAGAAAAGTACCAATATTTAGCCACTTCCGCACATGCAGTGGTAGTCGTGCAACAAAGTGCACCGCCCGCCAGCCCGCTGATAAATGCGTATGCGGCAAACAATGCGAATTACACAACTGCCACCGTTAAACCACTCAACACGCGTTTCACCCCTCCACGGGGCATCTTCAGGAGTTATGTTACACCGATTAGTGCCAAACACAGAGTCAAAGAGAGTGGCTAAATGTTGTTCCTTTTCTTACTTAGGATCGACTTCCGCGAGGTAACGCCTGATTCCATTAAATAACAAACACCTTGTTTACCGTATAAGGAATATGTTTACGTCGCGCCAAAGTGCCGCGCGACGATGTCCCAAACATTGAAAACGGAGCATCAATTAAAATAAAAACGAAAAAAATATTTACACCCGCACCGTGTCGTCGATGTTCCAAATAAAGCAGAGGAAACGTGTTAAAAAGAAACAGAAGTATTGCTATAAGAAATAGTTATTGAGGAATGTACTCCTTCATCTTCGAGGTGGAAACATTAGTTAGCATATGAGTTTAATTTTTAATCTGTACTTACAATAAGTAATATATTATTGGGTATTTTATTGTGATCCTTCGGCCGTGACGGTAGCATTTTTATAAACAATCACTCTGTATAATAAAAGAGAAGGAATTGTTTTATTTAAAAAATAATCAGCCGCCCGAGATAAACACGAGTCGAAGTCGGCGACGTGTTGTTTTCAAACGGTTTTATTTAGTTCGACCCGTACGGAATATATTTGTTTATTTCTGTCAAAATTAGAAATTGTAATTTAAGCACCTTCCCGTTGTCAGATTGATCTGAAATTTGGTACACACGTTTAATTTAGATGACAATACAATATAATAAAATCAATAACATTATAAATCTAAGATGGCCGCCGATACAAAATGGCGGATTACGTATTTTTCCTTAACTCCCTCAATATGGGTATCAAATGAAAGGACTACACTAGGAAAACACGATGATTATGTCAAAATTTAAAATTCAAGATGGACGCCGTTCCAATATGGCGGACTAGGTACATATTTTTCCACAACCACCACAATATGAGTATCGAAAAACCATTTAACTTAAATGTTTTTAATTTATTATTTTTTATTAATTCTAATTTGTATCGATAGCTTTTTTTACAATATATTTTATTCGTTTTTACTAAACGCAGACAGTTGGGAGAGGGTTGCCGCTATTTGATACGGGTCTTTCTTCTCCCAGCTGCGAGGCACAAGAGCGTTTCATAAATTTTTACAATTTTTCTTACACAATTTTCTCTTATGGGTAAATACAGCTAAAATTTATACATATTAACAGTTACGTTAACATAGTAACAGTCGGCGACGTGTAGACAATGCAGTGATCAATCAAAAGTCCTTGACCTGCGCACGCGCACCCGCTACAGCATGTGCAGCACTGTGCTCGCCGAACGGAGTTTCGTTAACATTAAACTACTTCTATTAACTTATTCTAACTATATTTAACGCATAATTTTTTTAATTAAATTAATATTATATGTTATTATTATTTTTATTAGGATCAATATTCCACAGACATTAGAGTCCGTGCATTTGTTTTTACAATTAGGTTTAGTATTTTCAAAAATATATATGTACTCTTTCTAGCCGATGTACAACCACTGCGAGGTACAGGCCTCCCCCCAAAGATAGATGATCGACTCGTGGTCGCTCCTAGAGAACCTATCAACCCCAACGGCCATCAGTTGCTCGAATGATGCCACTTCAAATGAGCAATTGTTCGAGCTGCGTCGGTGACTCGATCTTTTGCGGACCTCCTCATTTATAATTCGATCTCCCTGCTCTACAGCCTTCTCCGTTGCCTCTGGGCGAACTAGTGCCTTTCTACGAGGTCTGTCGTAAGCGACCACATTTTTAAAACATTACTGAAGATTTATGACATATATATGTATATATATATATATATATATATATATATATAGACTAGCGAAAAAAAATTAAGTATTTAATTAACAAATAAAAAATAAGAGTTGATCGTAGAGGGGTAAAGATGTACGGTTGTGTGTATATTTGTATGCTGTTTCATAAAAAAAAATTGTCTAAAAAATAAAAAAAATTTAGGGATGGACCACCCTTAACACTTAGGTAGATGAAAAATAGATGTTGTCCGGTTGTCCAGCCTGGCCGATATGCGCGCTAAGATTCACCAAAATCGGTCGAGCCGTTTCGGAGGAGTTCGATCACGCACACCGCGACACGAGAATTTCATATATTAGATTGTTTACATGTGTAAAATCTTTATTATTTTAATGGTGTTAGATTTGCTGATGTCAGTTGTATAAGGTTTCGCAAAAGTAATGTCATAATGTGAACGTGTCTTAATTTTTAACTGGTTTTACGTGTACACTTGATCACCCTGTATAATATTTACCAAATGTTCCACAGCGCCGCCACCGCTGGTTGACCAGATGCGCCTGTACCACGTGGAGATGAATCCTTACGGACACCGGGTGCTGCTGATCCTGGAAGCGAAGAGGACCAAGTACGAGGTGTTCACGCTGGACCCGCTGCACCTGCCCGAGTGGTTCAGGGAAAAGAATCCCAGACGTGAGTCATGTCGATCGCAGTTATTGTACAGTTAACCGTATACAGTAATACCCCGCTTTACGCGAGGGATACGTTCGAAAAAAAATCGCGTTAACTGAAATTCGCGTATAACGAGGTTTATGATTAAACATAGTCAACGATTAAAAATACAAATCATTTTAATCAATCACTTTAATTCTAGGAACACTTTATGCAACACATACTCTTATTTTTTACGGAAAAATACATCTATTGTCTTTTGGGTAACGTTTTGTTTACGTTCTTGTAAAATACGTTCATAACACCCAACACTGTTTTTAATTGTTCGACAGATGGTCAAGACACCATAGAGAAGTTGATGACTACATTATATTTATACGCACTCTTTCGCGTAATTCGAGGCATTTGAGCGTGAAATTTGCAATTCGCGTTATAGTGAAACCGCGTATAACGGGGTTGCGTAAAGCGGGGTATTACTGTATGGCGATTTTAATGCGAAACTAAACGTCCGTGACGTCACATCTCGCGGCCCACTTGTGGGCACACGACCCGCATCAGATATATCTCTCTGTTTGATAATTACTATCCTAGTTTCATTGTACTCAAAGATAAATGATTTCCCATATATATTTATTGCTATATTTAAGCAAGACTTATTTCATCATCAGACGAGACGGTAGACGCCCATTCACCGGTGTTGCGTTGCCGGCATCTAGCGATTTTAACTACTGTTGGTCCTTTTTACATTTTACAATTTTGTTCGTGTTAAAAATGGTCGTATTTTATCACATGAATAGCATCACCATACTAACACCATGTTTAGTGATGATGATATATAATTGTATCTCATCGACTCATTGTAGGCATCATTTTCTCCTCCAGCACCAAGTTGCGTGCGAAGGGACAGTCCGCAAACCTCCTGCATGTTCCGGCAACGCCCAAGTGTTCGCACTCGTCGCCTGAAACGAGACAATGCGTTAAAATAGGCTAAAATAAAACAATTGTAACTAAATATATCTCGTAACGTTGTAACTTCGAACTGCGCCAATAGATGGCGCTGGTAGTCAATTACCACGCGCTATCGTTAGACGTTACATTGTTTATTTATTTAGGTACACCAGTAATATACATATATTAAAAGTACATTAGATGTTATTGTATATATAATAGTTTTGTTGTGTTCCTTTATAGGTGGCGTGATATTTGAAATATAATTTATACAACATTGTAGAAATATCAAGAAAATAAGTGATCGCACGCAAGAGGAAACAACTGGCTTCCGAATTTAAATACCAAAAGAGTTCTAAACTGAAAATGTTTCCTCCGGCGCGCAGTTTTCAGTGCCGTGTGCAAAAATATATTTATACTGTATAATATACAATACAGCAGTGAGGCCAGCGATTGTAGGTGGCGACTTCGATACCCTGAATATAGTCTTATGTGATTCAAATTTGATGCATTCATTTTATAGGATTGTCTCTGCTCACAAGTTTTCAAAGGATGGAAACAGCGCCCTCTGAGTACCATAATGCACTTCGCCAATACGCCTGCCAAGTCTGGTGGTTATGGTATATCCCAGGGCTTCTTAAACTATGGGTCGTAGCAAAATTCTGGAGTCGAGAGATTTTAATGTCAAATATTTATATATACAATTTTATAACATCACTAGAGTTGGCAGAATACAGTGAACTTGCAGCGTCTAGACACGAATTGTTGAATGTTTTAAACTAATATAAATACAATTTCTATAATTTTTTGTACGAATTTAACTTTTAGATTTTTGTACGTTTCAAAACGAATTTTAAAATTATATATTTTTCATATGCACATGTATATTGTTACCTAATAGATAAATTATTAAAACATATTAATTAATTTTTCTTTTATATTTGTATGGGGTCGTGAATGACAAAAGTTTAAGAAGCCCTGGTATATACCATAGACATGTTTGTGGAAGGAGTATTTAGTACAAGAATATCCCATATTTATCAGTAATGAAATTAAAATTGTTAATTGTATATTGTGTAAAAATGTTGCAGTGAAGATTCCGGTGCTGGAAATACCAACGGACCAGGGTGACAGGTTCCTGTTCGAGAGCGTCGTCATCTGTGATTACCTGGACGAGAGGCACCCGAGGAGTCCGCTGCACTCCCGCGACCCCTTCTTGAAGGCGCAGGACCGGCTCCTGATCGAGAGGTTCAATGAGGTACGTCTGGTCACTTTATTTAATGGAACCAGGCGCGCCACTCTGTGTTTGGCACTAATCGGTGCAACATAACTCCTGAAGATGCCCCGTGGAGGGGTGAAACAAGCGTTAATCTAGCACAAGTTTTATAAGAATAAATGATTTAAATCCAAAATTACAAAGTGACTAGATAAGAAAAGGACCAATATTTAGCCACTTCCGCACATGCAGTGGTAGTCGTGCAACAAAGTGCACCGCCCGCCAGCCCGCTGATAAATGCGCATGCGGCAAACAATGCGAATTACACAACTGCCACCGTCAAATCACTCAACACGTGTTTCAACCCTCCACGCGGCATCTTCAGGAGTTATGTTACACCGATTTGTACTAAACACAGAGAGACTCTGTGTTTGTTGTTGTCTGGTGCACTTTGTTGGACTGGATGGACTTCCGCAAGGTAACGCCTGATTCCATCAAATATTTAAGATTGAATAGGTTTCTAGTCAAACATGAGTTATAAACGGCATCGCGCGACGTAACATGTTAATATGTCTTTGCTGCGCTTGAACGTTCTAACTTCGTTAGCGAACTACTTGTTTTTAGTTATCTTATACAATGTCAAAAAAAAATTGGTACATGTATTTACTGTATATATATGCATGTAGCAAAAACGTTTATTTTAATATTAAAAATAGACAGTCAAATTATATTTATTTCTATAGATATGTCAGTAAAAGATTGTCGATACGAAAAGAAAATATTGTAATGAAAATATGAATGTGTTTCAGCTTATAAAAGGCAGCCTGGAATGTTTCGACACGAACTTTGCGTTCGGCAGCGAGCAGATCATGCAGACTTTGAACATATTCGAGAAGGAGTTAGCTGACAGAGGTAATGTTTATAGGTGACAAATAAATATATGGCAACGTTACTTTTCAGCCTGTCGATGTACGATGTCTGAAAGATATAGATCGATCCATCTGGTGGGAGCTACCACCCACGTCTATCGGCTTAAGGCCGCTACTCCAGAACCTTTCAACCCCTACTACTTCTTCAAGCTACATCAGTGATCTTGGTTCTTTGTAGATCTCCTCATTCTCGATCCTCGAACCCAAAACAACGCAACCTCGAAAATCTAACGACGCGCAGTGAAAATTAGTACTAATTAAGCAGCGACGCAACTTCGAACAAAAACGCAAAACGAAACGACGCAAAGCGAGGTATTGGTGTATATATAAAAACGAATGTCTGTATGTCCTTTATATTATCGTAAACTACGCATTAGATCATGTGTTGATGAACAGCAAAGTTGTTATGCATAACCTCACGAAGGTTTCTAAGTTGTTTTTTTTTCTTAATATTTGTATAAAGCCTTTTTTTTTTTCAAATATATTTTAATTGGAGGCGATGCATCACACATGGTACAGTTAGTGTAATATAAAATAATTCCAGGTACAAACTATTTCGGCGGGAACCGACCCGGTATGCTGGACTACATGATATGGCCCTGGGTTGAAAGGTTGTACCTGCTCCGCTGCGTCAACGAGAGGAAGTTCGACGAGAAGAAAGCCCTGTTCCCCAACTTTGTGAGTGAATTGCATTACAACTAGCTTATACGTGACGGTAGTTGAACAATTCGCATATTTCATTGTTCTTAATTTAAAAATAAATTGTCTACTGTGTGTGTTAAAATGGTTCCTCTGTGCTGCACTAGATGGCGTTACTTGAATTTTATATCGCGATACTGCCGGTTACATACGAATCTTGAATAAGAAAGTGACTAATATATAGCTACTTCCGCTATGTAGCAGTAGTCGTTCAATATAGTGCACCGAGTCACTCAGTGTTTGGCACTGGTCGGTGTAACATCTCCTGAGGATGCCCCGTGGAGGAGTGAAACACGTGTAGAGTGAATTAACTGCGGTAGTTGTGTAATTCGCATTGTTTGCCGCACGCGCATTTATCAGCGGGCTGGCGGGCGGTGAACATTGCACGACTACTGCTGCATAGCGGAAGTAGCTATATATTAGTCACTTTCTTAGTTAGGATGGACTTCCGCGAGGTAACGCCTGAATCTATTAGATATATAACAGTCTTGGACGAATGTTGATTTGTATCCATTTAAATCAGTAAACTTTATATGTGGCGTCAACCAACTAAGTCTTTAAATTCTTACATTCCCCTGTGTAACATATATATTTTTTATAATATAAAGGAAGGGTTACACTCGACCTTTAACCATGTCGTCCACCTAGCGGAGTCTATCTTGTCACGTCTCCCAGATCGTCCACTGGCTGCGCGAGCAATTCTTCAAGCTTCGTCATTGACATTGGTTACACCACAAATTAATTTCAATAAACAACTCTTTTTAATTTTCATTCTCGTTTGTAAGTCATGTCTCTTATAATACGAGTAGTCCTCCTATAACGCGTTTGACCCGGCATCCGATTAGTAAATCCATGGAATACTAAGATGATACATTATATGCTGCCATCTGTTATACGCATTTTGCAAGTCTTTATTCATATTGAGATTGACACCAATGTGCACTCATCATGATATCTCAGGAACCACGAGGCTTAGGGACTTGAAACTTGCTATAAATATAGCTTTAGTCAATCAGAGGTCAGCTAAGAACGGATTTAATTAAATTCCATCTGCAGCAGGCTTGAGGAGGCGACGTAAAAATGTATATTTTGTTACTACAGCTTTTATTTATATTTGCACAATAATATAAATTATATATTATATTCAAGATAATAAATTGCCCATTACAGGCGGATTGGGGTGATCAGATGCAACTGGACGAGGTGGTGAAGAAACACGCCACATCACCTGCTGAGTATTTCGATTATTATAAAAACGCGAGAGCACATTCCATGGGATACTACCTATAATTATATTCAACCAACATCCTGTATATACGACTGTACACACGATACAAAACTTCTAATCGATAAATACCTATTTAATAAGAATATACAAATGAAAAGTTTCATATCTGGCAACACGTTATGATTACTGACAGTTGTATATATTATCTGTGCTCAACAAAATTGGAGGGAAAATGTTAAACGTCAATTTACGTCAAATGTCAATGTAATAACAACATCTTTTTTGTTCCATCTTCAAAACTAGTATCTTAAACATTCACACTAAGTTATAGATAGGCTTCTATCTGTATTGAGTGCCTCCAATGGTGATTTCTGAAATAAGAAAAAAGGCAATAAAAACTGTATAAATAAGAAAAAAAAATTAAACAAATTTTGATAACACATTTTTTTTAATGTCAAAATCGTCTAAATAAATTTGATTTTTAAAATGTTACGTTTTTAGATAGTTGAAGAGTAATTAACTTTGTTTTTTTTTATCAAAACATAGTCGCAAGAGAGGATATGGTAAAAAGAATAATAGACTTACAATTTTTCAAAATCGGCGTCTCCTTTAAAAACAATTTACCAAAAGACCTGGTTCTGTGTTTTGATAATTTTGAAATTATTAATGTCTTTTTATACTTCAATTACCTCTTCTAATAGGATTGTACGTCGAATTACGTAGAATTAAAATTGCTTCTAGAAGTTACAAGATACTTGAATTTTAATTGACAGTTAATTTACAATAAATACTAAACAGCGCCATTTGCATCCATAACTTTATTTCAACGCGCTCTCCCGAAATACCACATCTTCTGTAAAAATTATTATCTACAGTGAAGTTTAAAATCTCGCGCCAATTTTGTTGGTTACAGATAAAATATGTAACTGTAAAAAATTTTCAGTTTTTTATGTGTCTGTAGTTATGGTAAGTGAAACATTCGTTTTGATAAACGCACAAAGAGATTTCATCTTATATAATTATCTTCGTCATTTGTAATCTGTGGTAGTGTCAATGGACCACAGGTTATAGACAAAAAATCTTTAAATAATCTATTGGTTAAATTAAGCAACTTTATATGTGTTTCAATTTAAGATGTCAACATATTAACTATACACTCTTGTGTTAGAATATATATATAAACATAAATGTAAAATTTAAATTGCAACAATTATATGTAAATCAGTGTTGTCTATAGTCTATTAACATCGGCAGCGATATATTGTCTATGGAAAGATATAAATATTTCTTTACTTACAATAGACATCACAGATAATTAAGAAATATAAAAAAAATCCATTTTTTAAAAAAAATCAAAATGGCTCTTATAGACCTTTTAGACAAGTCAGTGAATATTTTCATTTATATATAATATTTTGATATCAATTTTTATTGGCAGCTAACGCCTACCAATCTAAAAAATGGTGTAAAAATTAACTTAAAAAACTAGTCAAGTCATCCATCAATGCTTACACATTTGATGAAATATGGTTGTTTCAAGTCACAATTTTTTTTTGTTATTTATTTTGAATATCATCATGTATTTCATCACCGTCATCTAGCCAGCCAATAGACGCACACTGCAAGACATGAATCTCTCCCAAAAAAATTTCCACGGGTGGTGGGGTGGCTGCCCCCCGTGGGTTATATATTAACAAGTTTAATTTTGTATACTGGTGAACAGGCGATTGTTAAGATCCTAATGGAAATATAAGGTTAGCTTATGTTCAGCAGTGAACGTCTTACGGCTGAAATAATGATTAAATTTAAAACCATAGATAATAAATGATCCTATCAAACATGGCGCCACGCGTCGAAGAGAATCTTTTCGTCCGTTATCTAAAAGCAACAGTTACAAATATTTACATATATTTTTTATATATTATATATATAAACATTATATGTTACTAATGCCTCGTGTAATATATGATAACCTGAGATTGTATATTCGGATGCATGTTGTCTAAAGTATAGATGCAACGTCAAAAGGACATTTTTTATGTTCCAACTGAATTTTTTTTTGGGAAGTTTATGTGCAGCAGTGGACATCCCATCGTTGAAATGGTGATGAGTAATGACCTATCTCAATGTAAATAATTGTTAATTCCAATAACAAGTATTTTATTCCATACAAAAACCTATACCATATCATCGAACTCATAAACTTTCTATGGTAAGCCAACACATAAACTGTGTACATGCATCTGAATATATAAACTCTATAATATTGTATAACAATAAATATGTAAAGGAGTTAATTTTAAAGTAATATATAAGTATTCAAACTTGTTTATTTATTTTGTATCGTTCTATTTATAGAAATATTTTAACTATAGCTTAGGTTCTAAACTTTTTGCCATTGTCTATTTAAAAATGTAACTGATTCAAGTTCAAAAATTCAAATGCTTGTAATCTTTGAGGCTTCTATTACAAAATTGACCGCTAACTTATTTTCAGGGAAAACTTTCCACGTGCTTTATAATTTTCGTTATATGTGATCGTACCTCTGTAAAAAGTTACGAAAAAATATGTATTTTATATATTCAGCCAATATACAGACATATATAGGTATAGAGAATTAGCGGAAGTATATTGCTTAAAGTTAATTAAATCGCTAAGATTATATGGAGGCAGCTTCTTGAAAGTATAGAAATCTCTTATACATATTCTTTTTTTTTTTGTAAAATACTTGTAGATTTCGTGATCAAATAGTAAATTAATTTTTCTCTCAAGAAATTTATTCCATAATAAACCAAGACATCAATTTTAGGTATATGTAAATCCGAAAATCAACGTGTAATTTTTGGGCCTTTAATGCTACAGAACTACAAAGCCAGAAATAAATATGTTTATACTCTGTGGTAACGATTTATGAAAGATATGAAAAAATATTTATCTTAAGAATAAAATCAATTATGCCCAGCATTTTTTTAATTTCGTAAAGTTTAATTTGAATGTGTTTATTTTTTTGGTTGAATGAAAAGAAATATGCAATAACCATTGCGTTTAGTTTTAATATAGAAGCATATATTTACATATACATATATATTTGAGTATAAAAGGTTGTATAGTACTCGATGTCTACTTCAGGAAAAGAATGAGACATTCGGCTATGTTCTTACAAATCCATCTTATCTTTGCAAAATAAAACACCGAGTATTATACAAGATTTTCATAATTTGTTTATAATACATAACTGCATTTACTGAAAGCTTATTCAAGTGTGTTTTGTTTGCGAAATAATTTAAGTTATTTAGATTGTTATAAAGTTCTTTTTTGTTATTGCTAAAAGTAATTGTTGTGATCAGTAGGCAACTTTTAGTTTTACGGAATCAAATTAGTTTAACATTTTTTTTATAAAATATTATTTATATTAATATACACTAAATACATATACGTATATAAATATTTAATATCGTCTCAACGCTAACATTTATTAACAGTAATAACACCACTCTTATGTACTTAAAACGTTATTATTGAAAATGGCGGGAAACTCGACAGAATTTGTAATTTTTTTTCTTCTGTCATTGGTAATGGTGGCCATGTTGTTCAGTTATACTTTAAAAATATAAATAAATGTGGTCTACTTTTAAGATTATAAATTGTTTATTATTAATTTTTGGTTATTCAAAGAAACCTTTATCCATTTCCTGTCACAATTATTACCCAGGTTATAATATGAGAGCGGAAGGCTTTTAGAGAAAAGTTAATCGAAAAAAAAAATTATAACACCTAGTCAATATTTATTTGATAAGCTTGCTTATGTGTATAAGCATTAAATATAAAAAACAGCGATGTACGTTAGCACTAGAAGCCTATCTACGTCCAGGGTTCTCCATACATAAATACAGAATGAAACGAACAAAATCGAATTAAGGGTAATAACAAAGACATTTAGACGACTGTCCTTAAGATTTATTTATAGGCATTGCAAATGCAAGTCTTACTTGAAATTGAAGTTTTTCATAACTTTCTGCAAAGACGAACAATTTAGATACAAAAAATGTATGGAGGAATTCGGTAAAAGCGTTTTCAAGTTATTGTTTGACAATTTGTAGGTTTACTATTACTGGATATTATTTTTATTATTACAACGGCTGAAAAAGAACATTTCATAGTAAGTTACTTAATAAAAGCCATGCTTTAACTTGTTTATAATCACACGCATAGAGAAAATTTGATTAACAATCTGTTATTAAGAGGGCATCATTGGTAAGCCGATGATGCGAAATATGTACGCCAATGTATGAACATCGTTAATTGTTTGATACTCTACTTCGACGGCACGTTATATAGCCTTCCGACCTGAGTCTGGGTAAACTTAATTTATTGTAAATGTGCGAGAGCTTCATACAAGCTTAAAAATACAAAAAGTTGATAGACCTAGAGAACACGAACAGTATAAATTGGTTAAGCTTATAGCTTTTTGTACATAATATACCTTAGTGCGTTAAAATCTTTAAATTATTAATTTATTCATCAATTAAAGATAATGTTTTTTGAAACTGAATTTTTTTA
The DNA here is from genome assembly GCF_028537555.1 of Battus philenor. Taxonomy (NCBI): domain Eukaryota; kingdom Metazoa; phylum Arthropoda; class Insecta; order Lepidoptera; family Papilionidae; genus Battus; species Battus philenor. The sequence goes on along the minus strand of NW_027181692.1, from coordinate 74,408 downwards.
ATGAAAATATCTGTTTTATATACAATTTAAATTATACACGATATTATATCCTTAATATTGAAGTATGCAAAATATAATAGTATGCAAAATAATTAAAAATCATACAACAAAATAATATATATTTTTTACATATTTTGCAATAACAAAACGCAATGTTAACGTTTAGAAATAACTTTGCCACACTTGTGTCTGACATGTCACTGTCAGTCCATTATCACTCATATATATATTTCGGAACACAAACTTCGTCCGCACTGTGTATGAAATCTTTTCGTAAATTTAATTAAATTTTCCAATATATCAAATCACTTCAACAGCAAGCATGCCTCTCATACGATCCGCTAGTTTTAATCTATTCGTCGAAATTGTTCTACGGATTGCCATACTGTCCTTATTCTGGTAAGAAATTTCCCATATGGTGTTTATTTACGATATTTTAATATATTTTGTAACAGTCATCAATGAAATTAAATTATAAAGCGCCATAAATTCCCATATTTCGTTTACTAGAGTTTATTTAACGGGTCTATGACAGAAATTGCTATTTATTTAATATTTTACACAAGTTTCGATAGTTATAAATAAAAGAATTGATATTTATGTTCCCTTTATTAAATATAATTTATGCAGTGTGCAATGCAGTTGCAAAATAGTGATAGTCTTTTTAAAATTTTGTACAAACTACATAATAAAACTTGAATATCTATTCACATTTTATCAGAAATTAATTACCTTGAAGATAAGTATTGTTTCTAATAATTGTGTAGTGAATGCGGAATGTAATTGCATTAATCGTGTTTACTTTGTTAACGCTTTTAATTTGCTATTATTTTTTATCTTGGATTTACATTTTAACATAAAGTAGCTGAACCTGAAATCTTAACACAAATCAAATTATATTTATTTCTATGTAAATCAAGGCTTTATATGCATAGAAGATACTGGGTGCAAGCTACTTGCAACTGGTCCCATAGAAGCCAATGTTCAGTTGTGGTTGACCTGGAGCTGAAATGATAATGATATTGATATGTAAATCTGACATATGTAAATGACACTGGATTTTCAAGTCAAAGTGAACAAATGTCCGCTGGGGCCTTAAGATTCTGGGGTGGAGACCACAGACCAATACACAGCAGCTCAGGAAGTCCACCCACAAGGTGGAGAGATGATCTTGTTGAAGTCATCAAAAAATGTTAGAGGTAGATTGCTTCAAACCTCTCTGGACCTATTGGCAATCTATGAAGGAGGCCTAGGGATAGTACCAGATATTCCCAGCTGGAAATGATGATAATGTATATATATCATATAATTTTATAAAACACTCTGTATTTATTTTTAATATACAAATTATTTATATGTTTATTATAATACATTTTTCCGTTCATTATGTATATATTTATTATCCAGTAGTAACTGATCTATGGAAGGCCTCTGTCTAACAGTGGGTGTCTATTAGCTGACACAATCATGAATACATACATTTAAATAAATAGTATATATAGATATTTAAATATATATTACATGGTATATTTATGTATAATTATAATAATTAATATCAATTAATATATTTACATAAGGTGTTTTTATCTAAGTGATTATTTTTTTCTCAATTTGATTTTAATTTTTTATATTTGTTATATATGATATTAACTTCAACAGTCTTCATTAATTTACTTTTGCACCACCTAAACAGTTAACTGGTAGAGAATGTGTTTCGCATTAAGTTCAGTTACATTTATATTAAATTACAATAAATAAAAATACTTATCAGCCTTCATTATCCTCTTTTATCATTATCATAATGTATTTAATTTTTTCAGTTATATGGAAACATTGCCACCGTTTGTAAGGGTCATTCTACCGTCAGAGTTGGAGACAGACTGCAAGTATCCAAGGCGTGAGTCCTATGTCCCTGGTGGAGCGTTGTGGGCCATAGTGCTGTCGGTGCCTTGTCTGCTGTCACTACTCGCATGGGGAGCGTGCAATGATTGTAATGATGCTTTTGAGGTGAACCAATTATATTTAATTCATTTTAATTTTATTGTAGACAAATATATAATTTATTCTACAAATTGCATGATATATACCTAAATATATAGATATATATAGATATCATACTTGAATATGCTCTGACACATATACATGGTGTTTGGTATTGTGAACATATAGCTAATTGGCTCATTGGCTTTCAATAACTTCTTTCAATACAAAGTCCAAGGAATGGAAGGAAACACTGTTTAATTTTAATATGTAGTAATATATGAATTCCGAAGATGTATTTTCTTACTTAATTGCACATACATTATGTATTATTTTTGAAATCATTGGCTTTCGAACAAAGCCTACCATAATTTAATTGACAGGAAACAGGCTATACTTTCACGCCTTTAAAGCCTTTACCCCTATTTACATCATGTGTTTTTGCGAGCATATATTGTTGGCATACCTACGTGAGGAAATACCCATGCTGCGTCCACTGGATTGTGGTAGCTGCTCAAGAATCTTTGGGCTACAACAACCATCATATATATATGTTTATGCAGTCTTGATTATTCCCATTGTTGGGAAAAATCCTCTAAAACATAAAAGAATTGGTTGTAATATGATTTCTTGCAAGTGTCAATGTGCAGGTAAATGAGATTTATCAAGGAGTTGGTTTGGTATGAGTAAGACTAACTGCGACGCAAAATGTGCGCAGTGCCACTTGATTGTGGAAACCAGCTCGCAGAGAGAACACTAGACAAGGGTCAATTTGATTTGTAGCATTAGCCTATGTTGGTCATTGCACCGACCTGGTCTTCATCTACGAGTCTGTCATAATGGATATTTCTATTAACCTTCTAACTGCCAAGCTATTTTGGCCATGACTTCCCCAGGTGCCAAATGGAAATATCAAGTGTAGGCTTTCCTTATGTGAAAATTTGGGATCTTTGCATTCTATGAATGAATATAACACATTATGTATATCATTATGTACTGAGACCGCCGGCGACCTTCATGGTACTTAAAGGCAACAGAGTACTCGGTTTGCCATGAGGTCACCGGCGGGTCACGTTTTTGTAACACAGAAAACGCGATAGGTTTTCAAAGCCAGCTTTGAAATATGAATAAATTGTGAATTCAATACAAAGAAAGGTTTCTATATACGTATTCTAATGTAAATTTCATATAAAAAGTGAGGCCGCCCGCGGTCTCATTGGCACCCATGGTAACCGCTTCTAAGAAATGCTGCAAATCGTATACCATCCCGTGATCCAGTTGCTAGGTGCCTAATGAAGCAAATAATTACCGGAGGGTCGGAAAAAAATAATATTCCTTAGATGTACAGATGAAAAATTGTGAGGTAGCCGGCGGCCCTCACGGCACCTATTGTTGGGTATCGTGAGGTAGCCGGCGGTCCTCATGGCACTTAAAAGGTTAACCCAGTATTTTTTTAGTCTCTTCAACACCTGCCACCCGTAATGTGAATAAACATTTGTGAAATGACATCTTTAAATAGGTTACAGTTGACATATATAACACTTATTGTAATTAACATTTCTATTTACTCTGTACACAAGTATGTCAAATGTCGTTGACAGGTCGACATATGTCAAGTGTATGTCAGTCAATTATGACAGCTGCTGTCAACATTAATCGAGTTGATTTCTTTGTGGTTTTAGATGCGTTCATTGTTTACCGCATTCCATAAGATTAGACAAATGATTGACATTTAGTTTTAGATATTTGCACGATGCAGTCACATGTTATTAGTTCGGATTTGTCTTATTTTATTATAAAGTCTAATTGTGTCTAGTTATAAAATCTATAATGGAAACTATAATTAAACAGAGCTCTCTTGTACATTTTACTCGCCTCTATAAGGGATGCAGATTTGATGCGAAAAGCCTTCAACATACTCGGACCAATTTTTTTGTGGTAATTTTTACTATATTACTATAAAAAAAGAATAAAAACTGAGATAAAGTTTATATTTGATATCGGTGTTTATTAAAGAGAACTTAATGAAAACAAGATATGGAGGCAAGTCTTAAACCAGTGACGTGAAGTAATGTGATAGTTAAATAAAATCTGTGATATCTTCGGAATGCAGGGGCCCTCCCCTGTGGTAGATATTGTAAAGGACTAAAAATGATGGACGAGAGAAAATAAAATAAAAATCAATTCTGATAAAATTATTTACTCTTTTAAACAAAGCCCTTCTCCCACATGCAATGGGAGCCGTAGAAAAAAATACAGTAGTAAGGATATTGATTCCTAAACTGTGTTATATCCTTTATAAGTTTTTATTAAATGATATTCGTAATAATTTTTTTCATTGATGTTTCTAATCAATTTCACTCATGACTAAATCGAAGGATGGCGTTGTAGTCACAACAACCGGCTGCATAAATTACTGCGCGCTACGAAACTTGGAACGTTCGTGTTTATATATACCTTTCTCTGTCGCAGACATCTTTTGTCGCTCTCACACAAGCGACACGTGTGATTGGCTATAAAATAAAGATTGTGATTGGTTTTACACATAGAGTTCGAAATTCGTTAACGTACTTTTAAGGTTTGGTATAAATATAAGGGAAATATAATCTCTGTGTTTGCCATTAATCGGTGTAACATAACTCCTGAAGATGACCCGTGGAGGGGTGAAACTCGTGTTGAGTAATTTAACGGTGGTAGTTGTGTTACTCGCATTGTTTGCCGCATACGCATTTATCAGCGGGCTGGCGGGCGGTGCACTTTGTTGCACGACTACCACTGCATGTGCGGAAGTGGCTAAATATTCGTCCTTTTCTTACTTAGAATTCAGACTATTCTTTGCACTCGGATTTTACTTTAACTCCATGAGATAGCCTTGTAAAGCTTTATAAGGGAACTCAATCTTATTTAATTAATTCTGATTTGTTTCAAATTTAAATTTCAGATATTCTTGCGACATACACAAATCTCTTTAAATCAAATGTGCCTAATCAAATCTTTTATGTGCCATGCTCTATCTTAGCCTTTCTAAAATTTTTACGTTTCTTTATGAGATATATATATATATATTAAAGTATTAAACTATGAGGCGTAGGTCCAACGTTGGGAAACACTACTTTAAATTATCCTAAATTCTTTGATAAAATAAAATAAAATCCTGTTACAGATCCTCCTGGCGTGGTCCCTGGCGCTGGGTATCAACGGCGTTTTAACTGACACCATGAAACTTATTGTGGGTGAGTCAAGGATTTTATGTTACTGCGCGCTCTCACGTAATTATATACAGCAATACCTCACTTGGGGTCGTGGTTACGTTCCAATAAAACACGACGCAAATTGAATTAATATTATCTGTAGCAAACCATGTAAAGATCGAAGATAGGTTCCAGAGTCACGAAAATACTTCTTTTTAAAAAGAAAATTGAACTAAGTAAACGTTTAAAAAACAAAGATAATATAACTCTGCCAATAAATAAATTGGAATAATATTTACCTTTTTTGTAACCAGAAACAACTCGTAAAAATTTATATAAATTTTTTATTCTCTTTTAAAAAAAGCACAACACACTACGTAATTGAAACTGAACTCTAAAATTAGCAAAACAAAGTGAAAATAAAACTGTATTCAAATTGCGTTGATTTAGTTAGAAAGGGAATCCCATAAAAAATAAACTGTATATTCCTAATTTACATGTCTTAAAAATTAAATAAATCATTTATGATAAGGTGTACATATGTACAATAAAATACCACAAATAATCTCAGATCTACCACTGAACAAATTTAAAACCAATGGTAAAAACATAATAAAAGAATAATATTCGAAAGTGCCTGTTATATATCTCTGAAAGATAAGATGTTAGGATTTCTGTAATTTGAGCATTTGGTTTTCCAGGTCGGCCTCGACCAGACTTCTTTTACCGATGTTTCCCCGACGGCGTGGAGACGGCGGACCTGCAGTGCACCGGCGACCCGGCCGACATCATGGAGGGCAGGAAGTCGTTTCCAAGCGGACACAGCAGCTGTGAGTGTGCTCTGTTGCAGGGCTTCTTAAACTTCTGTCATTCACGACCCCATTTATGATTGAGAATTTCTTTACGACCCCATATACAAATGTAAAAGAAAAATAAATTAATATTTTTTGATGATTTATTTATTAGTTAACAATGTATATATACATATGAAAATGTATAGTTTTAGAATTCGTTTTGAATCATATAAAAGTCTAAAATTACAAATTGCACAAAAATTTATAAAATTGTATTTATATTAGTTTAAAATCTTCAACAAATGCGCGTGTCTAGACGCTGCAAGTCCACTGTATTCCACCAACTCTAGTGATGTTATAAAATGGTATATATAAATATTTGACATTTAAATCTCTCGAACCCAGAACTTAGCTTCGCGACCCATAGTTTAAGAAGCCCTGGTCTATTGGCGTGAGGAGGTTGGGTCAGGTGATGACCAGGAGCCTTGCACTGGACGATCTACGGATGATATAATGATGTGTTTGATGTGGTGTCTTCCCAGATGATAGCGCGTTTGGTAACCTCGTACCGTTGCATGGAGTTCAGTTTCAGGAGTTTTTTATCAAACGAAACTCATTCGGAATGTATCTCATGAAGTGTACGATGTAATACAGCGATGATCCGGTATACATACTAATTGTATTATATATAGCATCACTAATTTTAACATTGAAGGTATTGTAAATAAAAATATATAAAAAAATAGAGAAAGTAAATCTAAAGATAGGACTAATGCTACGAAATGAAATAGATACTTCGTCGTACGAGAGAGAGTGTTTTAAAAAAAATATATGGAAAAATATTTATAATCTGAAGTTCTGCACTTAAAACATGATGGAATTGAATATAAATTTATTACAAAATTTTAAAAGTAATTACCATTTGAGGTTCCACTAGAAATGTCAAATATGCGTTCAATAAAATCAACGTGTAGGGAGGGGGTGGTAGTTGGTTCTGGTTCCAGTGGCAAATCGTGTTCATATATCATTACGTACAATAAGACGTATTGTGGTGACATTGAAATGACTTAACCCTTAAATGCATGACTTATTTATACTTAAAATATATATATATATATATATATATATATATATATATATATATATATATGTGGAAACGAAACGTTAGATTAAAGGAAGTGAGCAATTGATTGATGAATGAATGAAGAGTAGGAATGGATTATGGCATTCGCTGGGAAGATGGCGGTCGGGCGGTCGGTGTCAACTACGTAAGAGGTGAAAAATTAAAGTGTATAAAAAATATTTACATTGTGATGTGGAAAAACGTTTATTTAATTATTAAAACAATTTGTGCGCGGAAAATGAATAATTCGCCTACGCGCGGTTGCGCATCGAACCATGGCTCAAATCCGACTCTCAGAACTCCAACGGCCGCAGGCGCACGTGCTGCGCGTCTTGGCTACCTGCCAAGAGCAAGCAAGAGCGCGTATCGTGCACGCCGTGCGAGTGAGCGAGACGAGTGGGCGAGACAAACAAAAGGTTGAGCGTTGTGACGACGTCCGCGGGAACTTTCACATCTGGCGGCTTTTTTATATAGCAATATTATTACATACTCCCCCTTTTGACCAGGACCAGTGACCTCACAACTGGTCAAACCGACACAAGCTTTCGCGGTCGGCCGCGAGGACGTTTTGGAGCCACAGGCTCAGGAATCTCAGTGCATTCACCCTCTCGCGAATGATAGCGTCTTAAGTCAGAGACATGATACTTCCCAATGGTAATGTCGGACTTATCAGGAAACGCTAACAGGTACGTAGTTGGGCTAACTTTCTTCTGAACGACGTAAGGCCCGTCTCGTTTAGGTACGAACTTAGCGCTGACTCCTTTTGCAGAGTTGCTGAGAACGTGCGTTTTCATCAATACGAGGTCGCCGACGTCGAGACTGTCACTTTTACGAATTTTATCTTTAACAGCTTTGCGGAGGTCTTGTTGGTGTTCAATACTTTCTTTGCTGGACTGGAGAGTATCTGCGAGTCTTAGCAGATAAGGTGTGATTTGCGGCACGTAGTTCTCCGCTTCGACAACTGCACGCAAGTCCGTCTGAGCTGCAATTGGTGAGCGAAGTTCGCGAGCAAAAGTCAGGTATGCAGGAGTCTGTTGGGTTGCTTTTGTCAACGATGTGTTTAAAGCGAAACGAATAAAGGGCAGAGCTTCAGGCCATTTTTGATGGTGATTTTCCACGAGGATAGCCATTTGCACCTTAAGGTCCCTGTTCTTCCTCTCCACAGGATTCGCTTCTGGTTGATACAGGGGCACCAGATTCTGCTTAACACCCAAAACAAACATGGCTTTCTGCATAACATCGGTGACGAATTGGACACCATTGTCAGAAATTAATCGCCTAGGAACACCAAAACGAAGGAAAACCTCCTCTATCAAGATCTTAGCACAAGCTTCAGCAGTAGCTTCAGTAAGCGCAAACAGCTCTACCCACTTACTGGCGGTGTCTTCGACAATAAGGACCCAACGTTCACCCTTGGGACCCTTAGGAAGTGGACCGAACAAATCTATTGCTACAACTTCGAAGCGCTGTGCGGGTACTGGAGTCTGCAACAAGCCTGAAGGCTTCTCATTCGAAGGCTTGTAACGCTGACATTCAGTACAAGACTTGAGATACTCCGCTACAAAACGACGCATTCCAGGAAAATAGAACCGCTGGGAAATACGATGCAAAGTCCTATCAACACCACCGTGACCAGCTGTTGCAGCGTCGTGACATTCAACCATAACTTGCTTCCGACGGTTGACTGGTACAACAAGCTGCGGTTCTTCCGTTTCTGCTTCCGTATATCGGTAAAGTATCCCCTTTGACATATGATAACCTCTATCTGTCCACCTACAAATCTCCACTTCTTCCTTTCCCTCCAGGCCCAGGATAATCTTCGCGATTTCAGGATCTGCGAGCTGATCTTCACGAAGAGCGGTTGCCTCCCATCGTGGCGTTTCAACCACCACCGTACAGACGTCACAAGCATCTCGAGCCTCCTCAACGCATGGCGGTCGACTGAGAGAATGATGATGACGTTTGCCTTTCCTGGGGTGTAGTCCACTTGGAGATCGAAAGACTGCAACTTCATAGCCCAACGGACCAATCTACCTGCAGGAGACTTCAAGGTTAGTAACCACTTCAGGGGCTGGTGGTCGCTGGCGACGCGCACGGGATGACCATCGATGTAGCCGCGGAACTTCTCGACTGCCCACACAACTGCAAGAGCTTCACGCTCGGTAGTTGAGTAGTTTCGTTCCGCCGAAGTCAGAAGGCGGCTGGCGTACGCGATCGGACGCTCCTCGCGCGGCGACTCCCCCTGCAAGAGAGCTGCACCTAAAGCATAGCTGCTCGAGTCAGTCCTAAGCACAAAAGGAAGACTATAATCTGGCTGGATGAGGATTGGAGGAGAGGTAAGTGATTTCTTAAGTTCCAAGAACGCGGTGACTTGAGCTTCGCCCCACAACCAAGACTGATCTTTCTTCGTCAGCATAGTCAACGGTTGCGCAACCTTTGCGAAGTTCGGCACGAACTTGCGGAACCACGAGCACGTCTGTAAGAAGGATTTCAAGTGCTTTACATTCGTCGGCTCGTTCATATCGACTAGGGCGCTGATTTTGTCAGGGTCCGGCGATAGCCCTTGAGACGAAATCACGTGACCTAGATACTTAACACTTTCTCTAGCAAACACGCATTTAGCTCGATTGGCGCACAGGCTGAAGACACGAAGGCGATCGAAAACAGCTCGAAGATCCTGTAGATGCTGAGCAAAGTTTTCAGAGATCACGATGAGGTCGTCTATGTAACCTAAAATAGTCACGCCTTTTAAAGCAGACCCTGAACGAAACCTGTCAATCAGACGCTGGAACGTCGCTGGAGCGTTGCGCAAGCCAAAAGGCATACGCTTGAATCTGAAAACGCCAAATGGTGACACGAAGGCGGTCTTGTCGCGATCCTCTTCGTTGACAGCAACCTGCCAGTAACCTGCCTTGAGGTCGATGGTGCTCATGAAACAACTTTTGCCAGTATACTGCAGTAGATCGTCGATCACCGGAAGCGGATAGGAGTCGACCTTCGTGATGGAATTCAATTTGCGATAATCCACACAAAATCTGTAGGACCCATCCTTTTTAGGTACCAACAGCGCTGGTGCTGCCCACGGAGACTCACACTCTTCGATGACACCCTCCGACAGCATCTTATTGATTTCAGCCTCCATAACTTCTTTTTTCGCAGGCGTCAGGCGGTACGGCGGGACGGCGATCGGCGGGTGGGTGCCGGTGTCAATGCGGTGTTCAGCGGACGACGTCGGTCCTCCCCCTTCTCGGAAAATGTCCTCGTATTCCTGCAATGTCTGCGCAAGGCTTGCTCTTTCAGGTGGTGACAGCATCATACCCTCGTCCGAACGCAACATGTCGGCAGAGGCGCACCCGATGAAGTTACGTGATTTCTCACAACGCAAGGGGTGAATGACCTGAGGTTGATTAGCTGTGAACCACGTTTCATTAAAAATATCAATAACCAAACCAGCTTTACGTATAAAATCAATGCCTAGCAATGTTTCATTGTTAACTGCATCTGGAAAAATTATAAATGTGATAGGTATTGATGCGCCCGCGAGCATCACCACAACGTCCACCAGTCTGACTGTCACGTCACGCACTACACCGTCAGCAAGTTTCACAGTCATGACGCTACTACGCATCGGCTGCCCTAACTTAAGCAACAAGGTGTACAGCGTGGATCCGGCAACGCTACGTTTAGCCGCCGTGTCTAATAGACCGGTACCGCGATAGCCAAAAATCTCTATGTCCAAAATTGGACGGCCTTTGGTACAAACATCCGGACGCAAGCGCTCGGTACGCGAGTAATCCACTGACCGCGCATCAGGCACATCATATACATTACAAACAGAATTTAAAAAAACAGTATTACAATCAAAAGAAACATGGGCTTGACATTGCGATGCCTCGGTTTTGGAATATAAATGCCTATTTGTTGACATAAAATCGCATGCAAAGAACGAATCCTTAGTGTCCGTATTTTTTGTATTACAGTTAACACAATTAGCACGAATAACACCTTTCATACCACAACCGTAACACGAAACTGTATGCGGATCACTTTTAGATCTAAGCCTTGAGCACTCATCGCGATTATGTCCACTCTTCTTGCAATAAACACAAAACCGTTTACCTCGATTCGGCGCATTCGCTGCGCTTACTACAGCAGGTACAGCGGCGGCGGCGGCGGCGGCGGCGGCGCGTGCGTTGCACGTTGCACGCGCGCGCGAGCCCGCACTCCCTGCTCGCTGATCGCTTTGTACACTTTCTCGTGTTAATTTGAAACGAGCCGTGCAACCGGCGAAGTTTCCCGACGGAGACGGATGAGCCGAAGACGACGATGGCGATGGTGATGGCGAGGGCGCTCCTGTGGTGAAGGCCGGCGATCGCAGCAAAAGACTCTCTATTAGCTGGCGGTTTGACTCCGCTTGAGCCTTGGCGAACGCCGCCATGAACGACGATAGCTGCCCCTCGGTCATGAACCTGTCCGAGTCCTCATCCTCGACGTTGTTACGGACGCCTGTAGCCTTGCAACGCGGCATCGCAAACAACAGATGCAAACCACTGACGAAATTCACTCCGATAACGCACAATTGTTAAATTTTCGATAGGATTCTTCTACGACGCTAAGATGGCGAACGGTTGAGTACGCAATTTCGTCGATAATTAGCGCGTAGGCCACGGGTTGGGCGCCAGTGTGATGTGGAAAAACGTTTATTTAATTATTAAAACAATTTGTGCGCGGAAAATGAATAATTCGCCTACGCGCGGTTGCGCATCGAACCATGGCTCAAATCCGACTCTCAGAACTCCAACGGCCGCAGGCGCACGTGCTGCGCGTCTTGGCTACCTGCCAAGAGCAAGCAAGAGCGCGTATCGTGCACGCCGTGCGAGTGAGCGAGACGAGTGGGCGAGACAAACAAAAGGTTGAGCGTTGTGACGACGTCCGCGGGAACTTTCACATCTGGCGGCTTTTTTATATAGCAATATTATTACAACATCTATTATTCGCCTGCGTGATTCACTCCCACATATATATATATATATTTATATATATATATTTATATATATATATATATATCGTGCAGATAAGTACGCAACAATGCCGGTCAAAGTAGAATATATATAAGTAAAACACTTTTTTTTATTAAAAAACCTTATGTTGCAGATATACAACACTATGCATTAACTTTCAGGTGTAGTATTCATTTTACGTTAAAGTGGTATAATGCAGTTTTTCATCATTATGTATTTAAGGGTTAAGGGTGACCAAAGTTACACCCCCCCCCCTCCCCCTCCGTCAAAGCGAAAATATTTGCTGAACGTTACTCTTAGACGTTTGGTTTGTTGAAGTGTCGTTCTGCTCGCTGGGCGTGGCGTCGCTGTGGGCGTGCGGGCGGCTGGGCGCGCTGGGGCGGCGCCGGGGCTCCGCCGCGCGGGTGCTCGCCTGCCTCGCCCCGCTCGTCGTGGCGCTCTGCGTCGCGCTCTCCAGGACCTGCGACTACCACCACCATTGGCAAGGTCAGGATACACCTGATAATGGAACAGACATTTTTATACAAGGATATTAGTTATAAATGTAAATGTGCCACACACCTGATGTAACATAACTCCTGAAGATGCCCCGTGGAGGGGTGAAACGCGTGTTGAGTAATTTAACGGTGGTAGTTGTGTGATTCGCATTGTTTGCCGCATACGCATTTATCAGCAGGCTGGCGGGCGGTGCATTTTGTCGCACAACTACTACTGTATTAGCGGAAGTAGCTACATATTGGGCCTTTTCTAACAATTATTCGTATTTACGTGAAATAAAATATTCATATATTTATTTAAAACATTTATGCAACTTGTGTATAATGGCTAACTTAATGACGAAGGTAGGTGATACAAGTTACTATAATATAAAAGTTAAAATAAGTAAAATCAAATTGAAAAAGAAAACAATCACTAAGATAAAAACAGCCTGTGTACATATATTAATTGATATAACTGAGTATAATTATATATAACTATACCATTTTATATATATTTAAATATCTACATATACTATTTATTTAAATATTTATATTCATTATTCACCAGGATAAAACAGAGTTTTCGCCTATAGATCAGTCACTACTTAAATATATATATGTAATGAACAGAAAAATTAATAATAAAATACATGTGATTTAAATATTTAAAAATAAAAAAGTGGTAAATATAACCGTGTGTTTAAAAATTATATGATACACTTATAATCATTTCAACCAGGGAATGTGAATATATAATATTTACAACACTGTATCTATTTATTTACTTTATAAGAGATAAACAGTAACAAAAGGCAGTAAGAAAGTACAAACATAGATGCTTAGAAATATAAAATTAGTTACAGTTGTTACCTTATAACTATCTCACTGAGAACATTTATTGATTTATAGTCAAACAATGAAAAACCAAATAAAAACATTACTAAACAGGGATCAAAGACTATGGTTTATATATTTATATTATGGTTTAAATTGCATTGTATGTACTCAATAATTTCGAACGAAATTGTCTTTTAAAAGATACGAGAGAGCACGAGAATATATCAATATCACTAACATATGAATTGTGGAGGTCACACATCCTGTATAAGGGTGCACGTTTACCGATGTTTGTCTTAGCCGTTGGTAAAAAAAGAAACATCTAGAACGCGTTGTTGCTGCAGGAATTCGAAAGTTTACCTCGGACAAATAGTCCTGTACATGGAATATTTGCAGATATCCTGGTGGGCTCAACCCTGGGCTTCACGGTGGCGATGTTCTGCTACAGGCAGTACTACAACCCGCTGGGCTCGGAGCTGGCGGGCGTGCCGCGCGTGGTGAGCAGCGCGGGCCCCGCCAGGCACGACGCCAGCCCCGTCAAGGACCCGAAGGACATCGAGTCCACGCCGCTGATCAATGGCGGCAAGAAGGAAGACAAGTGGATTTGAAAAGAGAACATCGATCGACCTGACCACACAGATTCACAATACATATTAAAAAAAAGGTATGTCAAAATGACGTCACGACATTTTATAATGATTGAATATAACAGATACAAAATATAGTTGAGCGTATATTTATAAAGAATATTAAAACATATGTCTATATAAGCACTGTAATAATATTTAAAATATTTCCATTTCAAATAATATTAATTAAAGTGATATATGGAAGATTCTAGAAGTCGACAGAATTCGATAACCTCACTTATTAATGACAATTGTATGCAATGTATAGATCAACAAATCAATCAAAGTATTGTAGATTATAAATCTACATATAAAATTTGTGAAAATAACATTTCTAAAATAGTTTATTATATGTATATATAATCTAATGTTTTAATAGCAAATGGATTGAAATGATAAATCCAAAATAAGTGTATCGCGTATTCGAAAATGAAATTTGAAAAAAATTTATTTTGTTTTCTGCCAAAAAATGTTCCTATGTCATAAAGGAAGGTTCTAGAAGTTAACAGAATTCGATAGTCGCTCTTACAAATAAGAAATGCGTGTACGAAATATAAATATTAACAATTTAAACATTAAAAAAAAAAAAATATATATATATATATATATATATATATATATATATATATATATATATATATATATATATATATATATATAGTCTTCGTGTATCGATATGTCGGTTGAATTTTTATTTTTTCGCAAATTTAATATAATTTTCAAAACATTTTAGTTCAACTAATGTAGTATATGGAAGGTTCTAGAAATCAAATTTCACAATCTACCTTATCCATACAACAATAATTGTATGTAATATAAGTGTACTATTCAATTGAACTAAATATTTAGATTATAAATGTTGTTAAATATGTTAAAATGACATTTAGGTACTTTGAAATCTGTATATATATACACACACACATAATGTCTTGTTTTAACGTTATTCTAAAAAGAACAATACGATCCAGTATATATACGGGTATATATAAAAAAAAAAAACAATATATGAGGAATAATGATTTTTTTAAATATTTCAATTTCAAATAATTTTAATTCAACTAATTTGTTCTACGGAAGGTTCTAGATATATTCGTATTAAATGTGAATTCGATGGAACCGAAGAAAAGTGAAATAAGTTTGTATAATATATAACATTATACTGAATATATGTAAAAACATTTTTAAAATGTAAGCAGAAATTTACATATATTAAACTAACTATACTTCATAGGGTTATGTACTGAACCAAATGTAATGATTAAAGGGGGAATGAACATGGTATATTAAAATCAAAGTTATAGACGTGGCTTGAAGAATGGATCGACTAAAAGTTTCTGTAGCGACGAGCTGGTAAACTCGGCTTGGCGCTCCTCTTCCTCCATATAGTCAAGGTCAGGGGGTAGCTGATGCAGAAAGTATCAGACCGGCCATGGTGGCGATATTTGGTGCAGGCCTAGGCCTTGCAGTGGGTGTCTATCGGCAGACGTGATGAACCACTACAGTTACATTTCATCCATATTCCTAAAACTCGTTAAAAAATGTTAAAATACCTACATTGATAGGTGAAGTCACGTCGACTTCTACCAAGTATCAAGTACCTTGGGGGTCCAACTGGACCACTTTAGGAACTAGCGATATAAAGGTTTATACTAGCTGGCACTTTGAGTTGGAAGCATCCAAAGGATCCATCCCAGCAGAGGTCCCTGTGGTACCACACGTCTATTTAGTTTGACTTTTAAATCTTGTTCACATTTATTTACGTACCCAAACCTGTGGAATATAATGGTATTATTTTTCCATTTTTTTCGGAGGTCTTCGAATCGAAATGCTGATCCAGAATTAACCCAAGCAGAGGTCTTCTTGCAAGGGTCCATCTAAGTTACTTCCCGGAGAACTTGTTGAAGGGTCGGTTCTGGTAGAGGTCCCTGTGGCACACCTAGTGATATTTGAATTTTTACACATTTAGTTAAGTACATAATCCTAAGTACAATACATTTTCACATGTTTCAATGTACATTGAAAGTAAATAGTCTATGACATGTTTAATGTACAAAAACTAATATACCTTAGAGGTATGTTAGCCGTGTTTAATTAAAATGATATAAATAGCCTGGTGTTATATTTCGAATACATTTGTACAGCTAAGAAATTATGGAAACGGATTCAATTTGTTACTAAATTAATTATAAAAAATATTTTCGTAGAACCTACATACAAGTTCACGTAGTTGTCGTTAAGAACGTTCTTTCCATGTTAAGCCAATGCTTAAAACTATATGTAATTACATTGTACTTACTTTTAAGTATATACAATTGACTCGCTGAATAACAATGACAGTAAAGTCAGTTTTGGTAATATTTTTAATATATGTTTCTCATACCAGCTCCGAATATAATGTAAATCCTCTACGTTAAAATATATTTAGTAAATCAGTGAAAAGTATATTAACTATAATAATTTTACTTATAAACGCAAATTGTATAATTAGATGCATATCTTTCACTGAAGTTATAATGGATAGGATAGTATAGAAGTGGCTTCTTTATTCCGGGATTCAAAAATGTAAATAATGTACAAACAAGTATACATGGATAGAATCCATGGTTCTCTGTATTCTAACCACGAGGTGGACAAAAGTCCTTAAGGTGGTTAAAAAGGCTTGCTTAAGTCCAGGAATAGAGGCATTACTGCTGAATATATATTTAAATTTTATACGTACAAGACATTAAAATTATTAAATCTGACATTCCGGGAGTTACTCGATACAAAAGTGCTTTCTATATTAAGCCAACACGTTAACTTATATATATGCACATTATGCATATTAAATAAACACCAAAATAATTTTACTTTGAGTGCAATGTCGGTAGTACTTAAATATACATACATATGATAAATAGATTTAATATTGAATGTAAAAAAGTGAGATGTGACATTCCTGTAAAACTTAAGTAATAGGTCCAAAGGACTCGATTTGTATGCATAGAAAAAAATAATGCTTAAGTTTATAATCTAATTTTAAAATGGCGCGAAATGATGTGTCAGAATGCGTTAGGCGCGCTGTTCTATGATTTAATGTATGTTAGTATGTTTACTATATATATATATAGAAAAAAAATATTGCAAATTATTTTTAAGAGTACGCAAGAAAAGGACTAATATACAGCTACTTCCGCTATGTAGCAGTAGTCGTGCAATAAAGTGCACCGCCCGCCAGCCCGCTGATAAATGCGCATGCGGCAACACTACGAAACACAACTACCACCGTTAAATCACTCTACACGTGTTTCACCCCTCCACGGGGCATCCTCGGGAGTAATGTTACACCGATTAGTGCCAAACACAGAGTCAAAGAGAGTGGCTAAATATTGGTCCTTTTCTTACTTAGGATGAACTTCCGCAAAGTAACGCCTGAATCCATTAGATATTTAAGATTACATTACGTATGCTTGTTGAAGTACTTGTGCGGATGAACCCGGTAGGCTGTTCAATTGCAAATGCTTGTATTGACGCGTGTATGATTGATGCATTGTGCAGTGTGGATTCACAAAATTACTTCATCGAATGAAAATCTGCGAAACAACTCGTTGAAAATATCCCAATGTTTGAACATGATGATTGTTGGGTATCGATATAAAACAAGCACATTTAGTTAATTATTTAATGTAAAGAAATCAAATATGTTACACTTGTAAAATGTCCGTTGATGGTAGATGACACGATACACGCACTCAAGTACAATAATAAAAAGTGTTACGTTCGGATACAATATCGAACGTTGATCTTTGATCGATGTGTGTTGCCGGTGATGACTTGTGACGTGATGAAGTCTCAAGGTCATCCAGATAGTAACGGTCGGAGTTTCACTGCGAGGTCGAATCAGAAATGAAATCTACAGATGAACTAAGGTCATCGACGTAGCTCGAAGGATTACTTGTCTCAAGTGGCAGTGGGCGGGGCATATCGCTCGTGCAACTGGCGGTTGAGGTCGAAAGGTCTAAGTGGCGATCTTTTTAAGAGAAGCATACAGTGATACGCGGTACATTTATACACCGTATCGTTCTGCGACCGATACACGGGCTAATTTCTTTTTTTAATTTAAGATATACATATATTCCATAGACATTAACGTCCGTGTCTTTGTTTCAACCTCCACCAGCTCCAATATCTCTTCAGATAAAGTCTTGTGAGGAAAGAATCACACTTTTCTCCAAAACCGTTTAGCTAACAATTAACTAATACAATACGTTAGATGACGCATCAGCCCTGAGTCCGATGAAGCTGTAAAAGCCAAAACGGCTAACAGCGCGCATCAACATTCGAATATAGCCAGTTAATTATTTACAGTCAACTAATGATTTTTTTTTAAATTGGTCTCTGGTTTTTAGCGATGCCCTAACAATTATCTACTCTTTATAATTCCGAACCGTGCGAGACGACGTAGTATAGCTTAGGGAGAATAAGGTTGGTCAGGTACCTCGCGCGCCATTTTTGTTATTCAATAACCAAATTGTCTCATCCATAAACCATCCATAGAACATACTAGACTAGAAGCGTTGCTGGAAATTCTTCCGCTGTTCTATCAACTTTCAGAAGAGATATTTTTTTTTATTTATTATTACAAGTTTTCCTCTAACGTAATCAGAGCCTATATTTACTTAATTACAATTTCTAGACGGGGGGGGAGGAATCCTACATTGGACGCCTGGGAATGGAGGGCCCAGGCAGTGTCAGACTTTTACTGACTAAAACCCTCCATCAGAAGAGATATTAGCCAAATCGACAAAGACAACACACTGTCGGAATTCTGAGCGAGAATTTTTGACAGATGACAGCCACAGCCGGGGGCGGGGGGGGGGGCTGTCACTGTCAGAGTCGATCGCGTGTTGACGCTGGTCTAATACATTTGTAGGTTAAGCTACAATTTAATTTAACAAACGCCGCCGGGGATTGAAGCGTAGTCAATGTTACTGTGCAAACGATGTGATATTTTGTTACCGTTTTATTTCATTATATCGATTTTATTTATGTGTTTTTTTTTTTGTATTTCCGTTAGTCTGGCGCAAGATAGTGAACTATATTGAAATGTCATTCTTTAGAATAGATATCGCCTTATATTTTTAGCTTTCAGATAAATATCAAATATTTAAAAATTCTTTATAAAAATTTAGGTTTAGTAGTTTTAGTAGTAGTATATAGAAAAATGTACTTGATTTAATGAATTCAAACATTAGAAATGTGCTATATTTTTTGGCTGCATGCAAACATTCCTCTTTACGATTGTAAGAATAAATCTTTTGTGGAAATGTGTGTACATTTAAAAAATTCCACAACATGTATTACACCTTCCATCATAATTTTAAATGTTTATATAATAAGCTTACTCCTTATAATGGTAAAATAATCGACTATTCACAAGTGCATATACATGCCTACTTGAGTAGTTATTTTGAATTTAAATAAATTCAAAAAATACAGCACACGGCTTTAGATGTATTTTCCTTTTGATTGTAAGAATGCGCCCGGCTAACGGAACTATGCGAATTTTTGTATATATACATACATTTTAAATATTTTCCTCTAGTCGTACGACGATGGAATTTTTAAATGTCGTATAAAATATTATTTTATATTCAAACGTAGTGTTAGTAAAAACATGATAAATAGTTTGAATTTAAATGTTACAAGAAAATATTTAATATTATCTGTGGCAACTATGTGTTGATTTGAGATGGCGCCAAAAACCAATATGGCCGCTCTTTAAATAAGAATATTCAGTTTAGTTAATTTAAAACGTGTTTATGTAATATACACCAATACCTCACTTTGCGTCGTGGTTACGTTCCAAAAAAACACGACGCAAAGTGAATTAAGATTTTCTATAGCAAACCATGTAAAGATCGAAGATAAGTTCCAGGGTCACGAAAATACTACTTTTTAAAAGAAAATTGAACAAAGTATAAACATTTATAAAACAAGAATAATATAACTCTGCCAATAAATAAATTGGAATAACATTTACCTTTTTTGTAACCAGAAACAACAAGTAAAAATTTATATAACTTTGTTATTCTCTTTAAAAAAAAAAACAACACACTGCGTAATTGAAACTGAACTCTTAAAATTAGCAAAACAAAGTGAAAATAAAACTATATTCAAATTGCATTAATTTTTTGGTAAAAAAATTAAATATTCGAACCCAAAACAACGCAACCTCGAAAATCTAACGACGCGCAGTGAAAATTAGTACTAATTAAGCAGCGACGCAACTTCGAACAAAAACGCAAAACGAAACGACGCAAAGCGAGGTATTGGTGTATACAGATATAATGTAGTTGTCTAATAATTGTGTTTTACCATACTTTAACAATGTTCTTAATAAATCGAAGCAATCAAGTTTCATGGTTTATTAGCAATATGGAGTTTTTTATTTTGTTTATATTAAGTTTGAAAAGAGCCCACAACATATTGAGCCAACCAACATACAAATATATGTTACACGATAAGTTATATATATTTTTTGTTGAATTTATAATTGCCTAGAAATCACACGTGACACTGTATTTCTTTGTGTCGGATTTGAATTTTGTATAACAATTATTATGAAGTTTCATATATAATTTTATATAATGTTGTCACCTAATATATAATAATTATTGAGATTACATATTTAGATATTTTTATAGATATGTTATTATATGCTTTCACGGTTGAAAACGTTAATATTAAATGATAATAGTCAAGCTAGGCAACTTTTTTTTGTGATCAGATTTTATTGTTTTATTAAAAATTTGAATATTAATCATTGCGTTTTATTTTATGGCCTGAATGTATATAAAATAAATAAATTAATAGATATTAATAACTCGTCTAAGTTAGTAGTACATCGCACGTGAAATTGACGTGATTGAACACGAGGCTGTACACGCGGGGTGAGTACTTCCTCGCTCGAAGCCTTCGGACGCCGGCAGCGCTAGCCAGTCGTTGTGTTTATCTTTGAAGGAGGCTTGATTCTGCTGATCACCTGATAAGCTGACATGATGATGGCGACCGATCCGAGTATCACCAGGTGAAAGCGAATCTAACCTTTAACTTGGCAGAATTTTTTTCAATATTACATTAATATTCATACCCATTCTTTTAAGACCGAAGGATGCCAACAGAAAAAACTGAACAAGCGTTCGAAAATTAAGAAATTACCTAAGCATCCACATACAAATGATTACTTTGCGTTCAAAATTGATGACACTATTTTTTTTTAATTCTAACGTATCTCTACAGATACATTATCAAGAAAATGGCTAAGATGGCTGCCCGTGACAATACAACCATGAGTAACATGTTTATAAAATCATCATTAAGTTCATGTTTAATAGAATTAACCACAGGCAATACTATACTATAGAACTAGAAGATTTCATTTAAATAACTTTATTAAATTAGACATTCGCTTGCGTTTTTAACCCTTTCAGTGCTGAGATAATTTACGCATATATTGCATAAATTACGTAAAGATTAAAAAAAAATAATTAAATGTGCACAGAATCTTGTTTATTTCCCTTAAATGTAGATTGATTTTCGTTATACTTTTTGTTATGTATAAATGACATACCAAATTACTCATATAAAATACATTTTTTAGTGTAACTGTATTTATTAATTTAAAATACAGTGATACCCCGCTTTACGCGAGGGATACGTTCCAAAAAAATCGCGTTAACTGAAATTCGCGTATAACGAGGTTTATGATTAAACATAGTCAAAAATTATTACAAAAAAATACAAATCATTTTAATCAATCTCTTTAATTCTAGGAACACTTTATGCAACACATACTCTTATTTTTAACGGAAAAATACATCTATTGTCTTTTGGGTAACGTTTTGTTTACGTTCTTGTTAAATACGTTCATAACACCCAACACTGTTTTTAATTGTTCGACAGATGGTCAAGACACCATAGAGAAGTTGATGACTACATTATATTTATACGCACTCTTTCGCGTAATTCGAGGCATTTGGGCGCGAAATTTGCAATTCGCGTTATAGTGAAACCGCGTATAACGGGGTCGCATAAAGCGGGGTATTACTGTAATTTTAAATAGACTCGTTGAAAATGTTATAATGTACTTGCGCGTGATAAGACACGTCCGTACGCCTCAATATATATAAACAGACTGCGCAATAGTATCGCGTCGCAACACCGTGGCCCCGCACATTGTGCACATTCATGTAGCGACGATATATCGACGGCAGCACTGTAAGGGTTGAATCGTCGATTATTTGTTACATTACAAGCAGCCACAGACAGAAACTAAACAGATGCTGTTTTAATATACATTATAATATCAACCTACGTTACAGTCAAGTAAAATCTTTTGAACCCTATAATAAGATTTATTTAATAATATACCTTTAGTTTAAGATTTAAAACTAAGAAAATGTCTGAAATATCTCATTGAACTACTATATATACTTACACTGAGACCCGCGAATGATTTAACTTTTCCAAATACTTTGATAATGTCACTAATACTTTGCTATCGTACAACATACTATCTTTCACTGCAAGGGGTAACATATTTCCTGTCAGTTGAAATGCAAATTGTTGATATTTACATAAAAAAGTGACATAAAAATAAAACAGAAGACATATATGAATTATTATATTTCGCGAACAAGTTGGCACTACAATACATTATATGAAAATGAGATACTTTATTAATATGATTGTAAAAATTTAGATACAACGGCTACATTCAGTCTTAGAAAAAGTATATATGAAACTTACAAATACCGTCAAACGTAGGGTAGATCGAAAAATGTTATTTAATCTTGACTACTTTATTTGTCGTGTCGTTGTTGACACTTGTTTGTTGAAGTCGTTGCTGCCGCGCGGTGCTCCTTTTGTCCGTTTATGGGGAAAACGACTACCGCCATCTGGCGGCGCCGACCAATACTACAGTTTCGACACATATGAAAGTTGTTTGGGAATAGATATTCGCTTTAATGGAACGATAGTACGACTTTTTTGAAAAGTTTTATTGTACAAATACATATCAGTTAATTAAATTAAACTAAATAATTTTGACCTATTGATTACTAAAGTTATTTTTTTTTTAGTTTTAATGGCAATTTTTCGATATTATCGATACCTTTGCGGGCACTGCGTGTTGTTGCAAAGCTCTGTCTTACATAACTTGTGACCTGGTTGCCCTAACAGTAATATAAAAAAACTTTAAGATAAACCTTATATACAGATATTCCGCTACGATTCAATAACTATATTTAACGTTACAATCAAAAGCCGTGACAACAGTTTCAATACAGGTTACAATTGTTCAAAAGGAAATATTTTAAAAATACCTTCAAATTTCACATTGAACACTGATTTAATACATCTAAAGTCTAGACTACGACAGTTAGAAAATTTATGATTTAATAACCGTTCACAATAGTTAACAAATTTAAACTATGCGTGTCGGGGTAGTTGAGTACAATATGCGGGTAGTCGATAAAGCCACTTTTAAAATAAAGAACAATTCGACAAAATCAAAGAAAAATGTTTATATTACAATATTTACAACTACCTTCAAATCACATACAATTCTTACACTATCTATGATATGATGTTTCGATTTCATACAGTTTCAATACGCATCTACATTTAGTCCATATTTGTATATTTAAAGATGTATGAAACTTACAGGAGCTTCTATAACAGTGCTTATTTAATAATTAACTTTTGAAAATTGTTTTCATTTTAATCATTTAATATATTATATATGCTTTATCAAAATTTAATACAATTAACTTCTACAACACACGGATCAATAATTCTTATTTTAACCAAAAAAAAAGTTAATAGTAATTAGTAACGTTTTTTTTAAATTAATGAAAAAATAATCATAGTACAATTACATCTAACATAAATTGACATAAGCAAAGACAATATTGTGAAACAATTTAATATTTTCTTCATTTTAGAACATTTTTCTGCACTATTTTCATAAGAGTATCTACATTGTCTGATCATTTTCCATCCAAATCATTGCCATTTTATCATGAGCCTGGGAATTGCTAAACTGAAAGACTGGGACACATTTTTGTTTTATAATTTACTGGAAGCGCTTAGTCCTTAAAAATAAATGAGGTGACTAGTGATCCTTTATTAAACCTTATTCAATGTATTGCACTATAATCCTCTTGAAGAAACATTTCTCCAAGTTAATTAACTATGCACTGTCTTGCACTTATAAATACAATTCATGAATGTTTCTTCAAAATCCAGGGAAAAGACTTGAGCGAGGTTTACCACATAATTCTTTGAGCGTAAGGGAAATCATCCCAATAAATTTCCTTTGTGAAAAACAACCTGAATGTAAGAAAATTCAGAATTAAGTACCAAAGAAACTCGCCTAAGATAACTTTGTTCGACGGCCTCACGAATCTGAGCCTCAATATTATGTACGGGATCAAGAAATATCGAACTTCGATCATCTTTTGAAGGGCGAGGACCAAAAACGTGCTGACACTGTAGGGTATAAGAAAGGTAATGCAGTTCTGATCTTTTAAATTATCATAGAGACTAAACAGCAAGAAGACGTACACAGGCACGGTCGCTAGTCCCGCTTGAGGGTACTTCCCGAACCAACGGTTCCAAATGTAAAACGTGTAATGACGGTTGTCCGCCAATAAATACGGATGAACCACCGTGTTGTAGTGAACGATAACAGCAAACGCGACGGCCAAGGCAAGGGCGTTACGTTTCTTTTTCAAAATCAAAATCAATGTCGTCTTCATCTTAGCAAGAACGTAGGGTAGACCGAAAATTCCATAAAACAGCAAGAAATACAAGAGCTGTGGCAAATGAAGTGTCGCTTCGTGAGCCTTCTTATCGCCGATGACTATACCACCGTTGAAAATCACAAATGCCATGAAAGAACCAATCAAAACCAACTGCGCCGACAGGAATGTAATGTCCTCCCCTGTGAGGAAATTAGCGAAAGTCGTCAAACACGTTGACCCATGGTACACGAACGCTGCGTAGGCGTCGTACAGATCATAGTATCTTTTCAATTTCGATGAGTCCGTCTCTTTTGAGATATAGGACCTGGTGCTGAGTCTCGATTTATTAAGGCAGGTATTACCAAATACGCGTGAACTTCTGACGAACACATCCATGCCTTTATACAGGAACACCATTCCGATCCAGGCGATGTTGGTCTGCCTCATCAGTATGGCACAGGAACCAAATAATATCATCAGTAACCTACTGCCATTGCTGAAGCATACCCTGGTATAAGCAAGTAGAAAGGTCAGGGACAATGTATCAGTGTAGTATACGTGGGAGAAGAAGTAGAGTGGTGGAAGAATAGACAGACTGATGGTCTGCAGAATAATCCGGAAATGACTCTCCGTCTGATTCCCATAAATGAACTGAAGCATGGAGGAGAACAGTATAAAGTTGATGCCGGAGGCGATTAGATTCACGAATCTCAGGTTATATGTGCTGCAGGAGAAGAAAGGAGACAACATAGCTGCGGAGAAGAGGTAGAGACCAGGCAGGGTTGTGATCTTCGGGTCCCAGTATGAATAGTTACCATTGCAAATGAGCGCACCTTGTGGCAAATGATACATCTCGTCTACCACAACAGCAGTGGTGGCGAAGACTTTGTCGAATATTATTTTGGAGAGTGCAAAGTAGCCGATGAGGACTACCTCAAGTATAATGTGGTACTTTATGCGAGCCATTGCGGGCAGTCCTCGCCTGGTCAGATGATCCTGAAAGGAATAGAAATCCATTTGAGTATTATTCTTTCTTTTAGTTTACAGTACAATATACATATCCTTTTCCTCATTGCATTATATCCCTCACTTCTGAGGATAACGATCATTTTTGGAATGCTCTGTCTGATACCTATCATCCTCTAGTGGAACATAACAATCACCCAGCCACTAGTCATATATGAAGGTTTAGTATCATGGCCCAGATAAACCAGTTAACTGCAAGGAAAAAACTTTAAAATCGACAGAGGACATGCATGGTGATGACGGGTTGCATGAGAATTACACCAACCGCTGCACAGAAAGCTAAAATAAACCTACCTTACATACACCTAAGTATAAAACAGGAAGCTACCCTTTCAGCAGGAATGCTGAATACCCTCACCGTATAGTAAAGAGAGCTACCAGAATTTTCCAATCATAATATAGCAGGGATCGACAGGATACCAAAACAGGAAGTATTAAAAAAAAATGCATGAAAGAAAGTTTTCAAAGATTCACAATCTGCTCCAAAACTACTGATGGCTCTACATTCGGGACATTCCCGGAAATTTCAAGACTATTATTAACATTTAAGATTAACTAAAGATTAAATTAGCATAACAAAGCCACCGTATAACCACAGCACAGTGTCCCGAGGTGAATGTGTAGGTATCGTAAATGCAGCTGCTGCCCTAACTGCTGGGAAGATAAGAGGGACTTCCATCCAAATTCTCTCTGACATTAAGGCAGTGTTACTAGTCTTACAGAGTCACACTGTTAACTTAAAGTTAACCCTTTGCACTCAAGAGGTGAGTTTCACTCACAACGTGGTTCGATAGTTGTTTACATTTAGTTCCTTCCATGCAGGTTCCTACACTATCATTGTATAATCTTATGTAGTGTAAAATGATATCCCTTCAAATGGAGATAAAACTTTCTTATCTGAAATCCTTGAAATGGTGGCGTAAACTGTATTTTAAGGACTTGAAATTTGTTCAGTAAATTCATATTTGCTTTATGACTTAACAGCAGAGAGAACAGACGCTTTGACACTTGAGGTATGCGAAAACATTAGTTCAGCAATTGACTGGAGATTTTCATCAAGCATGTGCTCAAACTACAATCTCAACATCCAGTTTTGAAAACGACCGCTTAAATGGAAAGCAGCACAATATTTTAACAGGAGTTAGGAAGGATTGCAAAGTCTGCTCTCAACAAAGTACACCTGGCAAACGACATCAAACAACATACTATTGTGATACTTGTCCCGGCATGCATCTTGGCAATTGTTATATAAAATATCACACAAAACAAAATTACAAAGAATAATGTGAAACAAATTATCCTTGTTAACATATAAAGATACATTAAGTATTAAAATATAAAAGTTTTATATGTTACTTTGCATATGTAATCCTTTTATGTTAGCGGTAGTAAAGTCACGAAAAGTGTTAAACAACATCTCGAGTTGCTGGTAGTTCAGTGCGAAAACGGCCTGGAGTGCAAAGGGTTAATATAAGATTGTCAAAAATATCTAATGGTGGTAAGTATTAACAACCTTGTAATACTACAGCGGATAAAAGGTCATACTGTGTGCAGTGTGTGTCATAAGTGCTGCAGATGAGCAGGGCCAGAGGCTCCAGCAAAGTTGTTTATGGTCACGCACTCTGATTTTGTCTAGTGCTGGAAATCTAAACACAGGTTCTTTAGAACTAATACACCTATCCCCCGATTTACACGGTACTCATTTTACACGGTTTTCCAAATAACTTTTTTTTTATTTTAATAACCGATTTTATTACCATCTCTCATAATGTAAATATTTCTGCTTCAAACATCAATACGGCACAAATAACTTCGAGTGATGAAAGTAAATTCGAACCTTTGATTCCGAAAAAAAGAATGAGAGTAATTTCTGACAGTGATAAAGGAATATAAAACACCTTTGCTTTTATTTTTTGTTCTTCTCTTTAATGTATTGTAATTAAATAAAAAAAAAACAGTGTTTCCGTAATATATATGAAATATTTTAACTTGTCAATGCATTTTATTTTTATTTCTGTGTACACCAATAAATATTGAAAAAAATCACAACTGTTAAATAGCAAAATTATGCATTTTCTGCAGGCTTTTCGATTTACACAGTTTTGACTTGAAAATTTTAAATTTTCGATTTACATGCTTTTCTCAGGAATATTGGGAACGTAAGGATAGGTGTATCTATTTACTTTAGGTATTACAGACAGTCTTCTGTGCAGGACAGGCTTGGAAGAGGATGAGACTGTCGCTCATGTACGTTATGTATATTAATCTATCTATCTCAGATCATTAAGTTACCTCCCCGAGAACACCAGTCACATTTAGGGTCTTCTGGGATATCTCAAGGCAACTCTTCATTGGCTTGAGTAAGTCTAACCTCGATGCAAAATGTATAGTACAAGTTATTTTCAATAAAGGATTCTTGAAACTAAAATAAATTGTACAACAATAGTATAGGTGTGTTTCTTTTTAATTAGAAATATTCTGGATGCCACTTCCTAGTAATATAATTAGAAATTTGAAAACTTAGGTCCCACGACCCACCAGGGGGGCAATTTAATTGTTAAGGGGAGCAACTCGAAAGTGCACTTGACATGAGTTTAACCTTTCGTCTTAATATAAAAATTATAGATGTTACATAGGGAGGCATTCTAGAAAGGCTATGGTAGAAAAAAGACGTGGACAAAAAGTCAATGATTCTACACAAAGCATCGACAGCTTTTAGAAACCATCTCTATCCTCCTACAACGCAACACATCATTGAAACGTTTCTTTACAAACGATTAGAACAATATGTTAAAATATTTAAAACTCAAGAGAACGTTTTATTGCTTCACATATTCTAACTAAATAGAAGTAATTATTATACTCACAGTTATAGTCACATTAAACGTTTTATTAAGTATTTACATAAATATAACAGTTTCCCGGTAAAATTCACAGTAAACAAGTATGATGTCGGCAAATTAGACGCGAATTGTCAATGTCAAACGTGATATTGATTTCGTGCGGAAACAGATTTAATCATGGACAGCATAGTATATATACTTCCATATACAATAAATTACTGAGTTTATTTGTTGCAATCAGCTGTAAACATTGATATTTAAATTTTTTCTCTTTTATTTACAAAGATGAATTTATTTAAAAAGATTTTAAAGAAATATATCGTTAAGGAGATTTTTTCTTTAAAAATATTTTATATTTGTTAACCATACATATCTCAATTCAAGATAGTATCAAACCAAAGATATTAAATATCAATGTAATATTTATTGCATGTATGATTGCATGCAACATTTTCAATTATTATTTAACATAAATTAAGCGATACGGTTACAAATACTTAGTGTTGGAAGCATGCGCTACGAAAATTTTATTGCTTATAAAAAAACGAAAGTCCGATACTTGTATTAATCTGCAAGTTGTAAAACAATGATGCTATAAAAGCTGTATCGGTCAAGAATACTCAACATGTATGAAATTAATTAAGTATTAATTAAATTTCGATATTCTGTACCGTTATGGTAATATTTTTATATATTTCATTACTCTTAAAGTCGACCCTCTCACCCCTCCTCCTAGCCTAGGTTGTGAAACCGTCATTTTAATACAAAGTCCCTCCGCCCTTCATATTTAATGGTCCCAATCCAAACTGTCGACTGAACCCCTCGACCTCTTTTAGGTTCAGCAATTTCTCGGATGTTCATGATTATATAACCAAATTCTCTTCTGAGAAAATTATATCACCATAGGCGATTCTTCAGATATTTTTTAATTCATTAGCAACTGTTTATACTATACTATATGGTTTTAATTTTTTTTACAATTAAATTTTCCGTTATTTTTAATGTCTATAATTTATATACGACCTGGTTTTAACTCTTAACAAAGCGTTAGGTTTCTTTCATAATGTAAAAAAATCGATTTTTTTCAAAATGAAATTTAATATGATCATAAACCGAACAATCACAACAGACAACATTACTTTGACAGAAGATCGATAGGGCGACTAACGGATAAAAGGTTCAAAAGAGTTTTTTTTTTTTTAAGTATTTTATTATAAAATCGGACATAATTGTGCTAATATAACAATGACGGCTGATAAATTAGTTCAAGCTAATAACTTCGCGGTGAGATTAAAGGCTGACGGCTCAGAGAAGGACTTGAATGACTTACACAAAGTTAAGGAAGAATGCCAAAGTATTTTGTCGGATTTGAATGAGAAAGCAAAGGGGACATTCGCCCTTAATGTTCTCTGTATATTGTGCAGGTTCGTATTCGCACTATACTACTACTTCGTATCTACTTTTGGGGAAAAACTTTAATTACGCCTTTAATTCACATTCGAAAATTCACGATTCAACACAAAATGGTGTACATCTCTTATTGACGTAAAGTTGATTCGACAACTTGTTGTTAAATAATGCTCTAGACCTGAAAAGAACAGGCGAATCATCGGAATTATTTCAGTTTTAAAGAATTTTAAAAAATTACTTTTTTATTTGTAGATTTAATAGATTTATTACAATTGCCTGGTGGTGATCACATCATTTCCAAGTTGTGCTATCTTCCATGAATCCATTGATAGTTAAGCACACAAGCAGTTGTTTCATTTGTTTTATCTATCAATAAGAGAATACTGAACATTACATTGAATCCTATAGTAAGAGTACATAAATTTCTTATAGAAAAATATATTATATACAAAACTGTCATCAAAAAGTTAATTGAATTTGTTTATAAAATGTAAATCATTTATTTATTCATCTGAATCAGTTTCACCCCTACAAAGTAATCTCCATCAGTTAAAACTCATTTTGCATACATATTTACCCAGTTCTTGATACAGTATATATATATATATATATATATATATACTTTCCAGTATATCCTTGAAGATCAATTCTGTTATTATCTCCTTAAATATGGTGTCACCACTTTGGCAATTTAAGTTTGCTGGATAGCAAAAAATTGTATAAAGCCAAATCAGTCAAATACAGTGGTTGCTGAATGACATGAGTCAAGATTTTGAAAAAAAAAGTTGTGAAGAACTAATGCAGTATGACATTGAGGAATTGAGATTTGATGCATTTGTGACACAAAACTTACTTCAAAATGGTTTAAGTCAAGACAAATGATATTCCTACACTATCAGTGAGTTTTTTGATTATCAAGGCACAATTGTCAAGCACCAAATCTTAATTTTCTTTGTAAATGCCTTCATAGGTTTTGATCACAGTAGTATAACTTTTAGTTGAGTATTAAGTATGCATTGAGCTGCTTATATATACATATAAGCTACCAAAAACGCCTTATTTGCACACAGGCAGTATATCAATCTTACACATCCATTAAATCTATTTAGCATGTTGATGATACACTGCTTCTATTTGCCAAACCAATGGTTTGTCTATATTTCTCCTCATTACTGATTCAATATGAGTGGAGAAGTTCTGAGACTAGCAACCATTTCATCAAGGCTTTGCCAATGAGATCTGAAGTAAGAGATAATGTTTCACTGCATGCTCCTGTCTCTGTGAACAGTGTTGGCGATCCAAGGTAGGGTAAGCAGCCTTAGATTGCCGAGTAGTCCATACTGCCAGAGATATGATGAGGTCAGCTTTCTGCACACTTTGTGGGAGCGTCAAATGTAGGATCTGTAATGTTATGCCTTAGTTAGTTTATTATAGTTAACAGGCCCTTCTGTTCCATGAACTCATGTCCAAAGTAGCTGTAAGCATCAACATCTTGTGAAACAATACAAATAGCAGTCACCACGTTCTCCAGAAACTTTTAACATGTACCTTTCAGAGTGATCAAACTTAGAAATATTTGTGATGAAGACTGTTGGTTACTATAAAATATGTTCATGTAAAATTTCGTTTATTTTAAAACTATTAGGAACTTGGAGAAAGTGCCAACATGGTGCAAGAAGATAGACAACAAGGTTCTACTGGAGCTGGCAGTAGACTTCGTCAGATTGACACGAGGGTTGAACAAACCGGAGCAAGTGCAAACACTGGCATGTGTGTTTCACATACATAGATATATTGTTAGATTGGTGAGTCTATTTTACTGTAAATAACGTCCAAAAGGTTTAAAAGGGTGAATGCATGTCTAAAAATTATGAGAAAAATTATTTTAAAAATTCAGATTACTACTTATATAAAAATGAGTTATTTATGTAATAGATTTAAGTGTTATCTTGCGGAAGTTCATCCTAACAAAGAAAGGGACTAATATATAGCTACTTCCGCTATGCAGCAATAGTCGTGCAATGTTCACCGCCTGCCAGCCTGCAGATAAATGTGCAGACCACAAACAATGCGGAACACAACTACCACTGTTAATTCACTTTATACACATTTCACAATACCGAGTGTTTGGCACTGGTCTATGTAATATCTCCTGAGGATGCTCCATGGAGGGGCCTTACTGCTGTATAGCGGGAGTCCCTTTCTAAATTAGTTATTGTTTACTATCTATCAGTAGATTAAGTACTAATAGAAGATATTGGCCTGTTGCATTATAATACAAAAAATAAATAATGTGTTAATTTACAAACTTTAAAATATGCATACACTCTTTACACACTTTCACAATCATCCTGTATATTATAAAATGGTGAATCGCATGCTTGTGTGAAAAGATATGAACTGCAATAAACCAATAACTTATGATGTTAGAATGCTATGTATTGTACTTCCATGTAATGTTTCTGAATCATCATGTAACAATTTTTTTAAAAAAACTAAAATGTATAGGATTTTTTATGTGATAAAGCCGGCTGAAAAAAAAATGAAGGAATGAATTGCTAAGACTAGTGTATTAAGGATATTAGTGAAAACGACTACCAGAAATGTGATCTTTTATCAGACCAGGGCGCATTTGGAATGTTTAAGGATGCTCTTAGCTATATAGCTCAAATAGATTCTAGTTCCTATAAAATAGGACTTTCTACCTACCATTGGATATTGACTTCTCCTGTACAAAAAGACTGGTAAGAGACATTCTGAATCCAGCATTTACCAACAACAAAGTCAACTGTCCTCCTTGTGGGTAAATGTCCATCCCTATGCTTGTCCATGGTCTTCAATCCGAAACTTGAAGGCTCCAGCGGCTTTATGTTGAACTTGCTGAAACACTGACTTCATACAGACCTAATTCCCATGCGCTACTAGAAACAGAGCTTACCAATGAGGCCAGAAGTGAGATCATGTTTCAGTACCCTAGGTCATCATGGTCTGTGGTCTCCATTACAAAATGATGCCATTGTAGATGTCATCCATCATTGTTCACTGTTATTGATCCTAAATGTATAATAATGTGAACAAATGATTAAGAAACTGTGTTATAAATATGTTAAGGAAGCTTCTATTTAAAGATTTAAAACATAAGCAATTTTTTTTCCAGAACTCTCCTTTACCACCAGAGTTAATTCTAAAACTCTCTTATATGCCATTTGAAGTAACCAAAGATAATTTACTGGGGGAGTATTACAAAACCTACTGGAGTATATTAGGGGATAGGTTCGCTTATATAGAGAAAATGAAGTCTAGACTCGCTTTTGCCAAACTGTTACCAAAGTTAACGGAAGATATTTTAACTGTAACTACTATATATGATCCTGTTCAGTTTTGTAACAATATATTATCGTTTATTATTAAGAAATTACATATATTATTTAGCAATACATGTACAAGAGATTTGAACGGAGTATATTTAAACATTTTTGAACATATCTCTAAGAAGGATAATTTGAAAATGTTCAAAAAAATCAGCGATAAAGATGCATTCGATTTGTACATGAAGTTTAATGAATGCTTGTATGTTATAATAGAAAATAACTCTAAAGTAAATTTTGAAGATTGCAACATTGACTATATTGTTAGATTTATGGTATCTATCTTGGGACATAATACAGGTATATTCCATTGCTTTCAAACTGTTTATTCAAATTGCTTCAGTTGTGTGTTCAAGAATAAAGTGACTTTGGGGTATTTGGAGACGATATTACAAGGTCTTCAATCATCATGCGAGGCAGCGGAGGAGCTTGGATATTTAAAACCGATGTACCTCTCATATCCATATATAGCTCAATTATTAAGACTCTACATAGAATATAATATATCTAATTCTTCGATTATTAATTGGAAAGATAGTTTTGATGCAACAGTACAGGAGCACTGTTTTAAAATTATATTGTTTATTATAACAAAACTGAACAAAACTGAGCCGGTGACAAAATGTAACAATTGCAAAGTGAACACGAGCTTGCATGACGGTTTACGTCTAACATTCGTAACCAAACAAGTGATAATAACATCTGTAAATCAAGAAATGGATATATCGCACACACTTCCATCTTTTTTTGCAATAGTCGAGATGCAATATAAAATTTTGACAGAATTACGCAAACTCGGGTGTTATAACAGCGGAACATGCCTCCAAAAGTTACAAACGGACATACATAACACAGCGATAGCTTTAAACAAAGCCAAATATTATAAATATTCAATTAAACTATTCAATATATATATCAAGAGTGAAATAGCAAACATGAAGAATGACGCAGAATTCAAAAACATTGCAAGAGCTTTATACAATAAAGGAATAAGCGAATTGGATTGTAAGTTGTACAGTGAAGCAGTCAATAGTGCATATTTAAGTCTGGTTTTCTCCGGAGAAGATGGTATGAGTACAGACAAGCAAATGAGTCTGGTTATGGAAATAAAAGCAAAAGAGTTAAAGGAAGGAGAAAGTAAAAATAGAGATGAACAGAATAGCTTGCAGCTTATGAGTGTATTGACTTCATGCAAGATGTTAGCGGAGAGCAATGTATATGGAAATTTGAAGCCATACTTTTCTACTCTGAGTTTTTGGTAAGAATTTTAATTTTGTTAATAACTTTTGGAGAACTAAACATTTTATTTTCTTATTTACGAACAGCCTTTCGCTTCCCATAATGTGACATCTCATTCAACAATCTAGGTTCAGTTCAGACTGAACCAATTCCTTAAGGTTTAAACGGATTACACTTTCATTTGTGTTCATCACTTGCTGAGAAGTTCTCATGACATGGAATGTTTATAAGCCTTTCAGGATTTTTCAATTAGTTTGTATACTTTCGACATTTTCAATTATTTGTGAACTTCTGTATTTTTTATAAACCATGGAGGCACATCGTTTTAATGTTAGAGTGGCTAGTCGACCAGAATTTTATATGAAAGAACTAAAAAATTAAATAATTTTAATAAAAGAATTGAAAAAGTTAAATAAATAATTTTATTATTGTTTCCAGTTCACTACTGAAACATGAGTTTTCTAAGTACGCAAAGCTCTGGCCTTCAGTTGTTCCGATAGCTGGGGTCTGGATCTCCTTGAACCAGTTGCTGAAAGGAGACTACGAATCGTGGATGTCAGGTAGAGAAAATATTTACTAATATCATATTTATTTCAAATGAAGGATGCCCACGGCTGGATGTAGACCACCCAATTGTTTCTCTCTATGATCAGGTAGAAGTGGTCTACATCTAACACTTTCCAATTCCCTTGACTAGGTTGTCTATCGATTTTGTGGGTGGAGGTGTACTCTGCCTGTCCCGTGTTGCATAAAATGATACGAAGTAATAGCAATAAATTTAAAATATACTAAACTTGAAATGTATTAATGATTTTTTTTCAAATGTGAAGAACAAGAGAATGAGTAAATGAATTATGTGAGAATGATAGATAGTTTGAATGATGAAAGAAAGCAGAGAAATGATGTGAAGGATTAGAGGGAGAGGGTAAAAATGAAAAAATTATTGTAAAATGTCCCAAAAATTAGATCAATGAGACCAACACTGCCACTTAACTTGCCATCCATGCTATGTCAGTTAATTTCATTCGTTTATAGATCTGAAAAACTTGATCAAAGCCTTTACTATAGCTCCTGTGACTGAAATCCTTCCAATGAGACCTTGATGACGAGTTTGTATAAAGTAAACAATAATTATTTTTAATATATAGTAATATGAACCTTGAAAACGATTTTTCTTTCTATATTGCAATAATGTTGTTCATTACTTCTAAAATCATTGTTTTTTGTATAAGGTGTACCATACACTAATGTACATTTACCTATAAAGCCTTTGCATCTATAACAAATTATATATTTGTTGTTTAAAACTATATATTTGTCTCTGTTCAGATCAATTCCAGCATTTTAAAAATTTATTAAACGAACAGTCATTTTCAAATTAGAGAAATTTTTTTTTTACAGTATTAAATGCTACAGGTAACTTTTATAATGCAAGCCTACTGAGATGTAAAGCCTATATATATATTATAAGCTTTTACATGAATAACCAATCATCCTGTATGTTACAGTGGAAAAAAAAGAAACAGTGTTACGGAGCATGTTTGAAGTAATGCTTCAGACCCCAGCTGTGGTCAGGAATATCCATTGTGAACATTACAAGGCTGTTCTCACCGAGGTCTTGCAGAAACTTGATGAAGAACCTGTAAGTGACATTGGATTGACATTATTCTCATTATTTCAACTGTTCGACATGGTTGTTCACTACTGGACATGACATCTCCCATAGATTTCTAACTGACCCGAGTGGAAGTGGCTTGCATCCGACGTCTTCCACGTGTTTGGACATCCTAGGCTGTGCTTGCAAGGACGCGTCTTCCCTCCAGAACCTGAAGACTCCAGGGTTCATTAGCTGGACTAAGACTAAGAGCCCCCGGTGATTGCTGCCCAATCCCGTCTCCTTGGCATTCACAATTTACCATCAATTCGGCACAATGCGTTTTCCGCTTGGAGAGTAAGGGAACATGTGGGCGCTCTCCGTGGTCCATAACCCACATCTACTAAGACGATGGCATCATGATGGTGTACGCTGAAGGTAGTTCTCATTATCCTCAGATGGAGCCATTGTGACCTTTTATCCAATGCAATGTGATAAGGTTCTGTACCTCAAGATAACATTTCAGTTATTTTCAGTCGAGTGACCCGGAGACAAGAATAGTGCAAGCCAGTCTACTGTTCCTTCAAACGGAGTATGACATTGCGGATGCCATGCAGAAGTATGGCTGGAAACCTGAAAATCCAGTAAGTTAATATTTATTAATTCTATTGTTAGTGCATTACGTTCAATTATTAATTGCATACGAGAATGTGTTGACTAAAAAATATATAATAACTATTTAACAAGTAAAACTAATTGTAACTTTGATGAATGGTGGTTAAGATAAGATGATGTTATTGATAGGAAAAGTTTAGCCTTACTCAAACAGACTCCTCGAGGAGTCCCAGCAAACCTTTGAAGTCGGTGATATGAAATGGGTAGCCCTGTATAGTGCTACCTTCATATACTTTGTACACCAATACCTCACTTTGTGTCGTGGTAACCTTTTAAAAAAAACACGACGCAAAGTGAATTAAGATTCTCTGCAGCAAACTATGTAAAGATCGAAGATAGGTTCTAAGGCCACGAAAATACAACTTTTTAAAAAGAAAATTGAACAAAGTAAACATTTAAAAAACAAAAGTAAAATAACTCTGCCAATAAATAAATTTGAATAATATTTACCCTTTTTGTAATCAGAAATAGCACGTAAAAATTGATAGAAAAAGCACAACACACTACATTACAACACTACGTAATTGAAACTGAACTCTTAAAATTAGCAAAACAAAGTTAAAAAGAAGACTGTATTCAAATTGCGTTGATTTCTTAGAAAGGGAAGCCCCCGAGTTTTAATGGAATGGCGCAATTAGAAACGAAAATGTAGCCATCTATCAGAAAAAAAATTAAAGACTCTAACCCAAACCAACGCAACCTTGAAATTCTAACGACGCACAATGAAAATTAGTCCCAATTAAGCAGCGACGCAGCTTCGAAAAGAAGGCAAAACGAAACGACGCAAAGCGAGGTATTCGTGTAGTGTGTTCAGCATTCTCGTCTTCCTCGAAAAACGCCTTGCACAGAGGACTGTATGTAACACGAAACAGATATATGTCACAAAGACAACGTCACTTCCACTGACTCAGAGAAATTAATTTCCTATAAGTGTTAAATAATTTAATTGTTTCTACAATAATTTTAAAGTCAGACTAGTTTCATAACCGTCAACATTTCAGCTAAGTCTTTCCCAAAGATTTCCAATTAGCTGGTTTGAATCAGCTTGTATCCAGTGTCTGCATTGTGGGTCCTTAGTCTCCACTGTGTCTTAGGAACCAAGCGACTATTCATTGGCCACATATTGCCAATCCACTGAGCTTTCGTTTATTGATATCCTTATTATCTAATGGATTCAGGCGTTATTTTGCGGAAGTCTATCCTAAGTAAGAAAAGACCAATATATAGCTACTTCCGCTATGTAGCAGTGGTCGTGCAATGTTCACCGCCCGCCAGCCCGCTAAACAATGCAAAACACAACTACCACTGTTAATTCACTCAACACTTGTTTCACTCCTCCGCTATCTTGTTTAGGAACAGGGGACTTACAATTTATAATTAAATATTTCTCTTACTTCTTTTAATTTCTTTACTCTTCGGTCTTTAAAATACTTCACAAGATCTTACATACTCAACTATTTTCAGTTTCCTCCTTTTCATCACCTTTCATCCTTCACATCACCTGTCAAACGTCACAGGTATTGGGTTTCTTATCATTTTTTTATCACAGTTTATTTAGTGCTTAAACTATTTACACTATCTGAATTTGTATATTTTAATACAGTTGGTATCGCATTTGATTTTTATTTTTTCTTTTGTTTATAATTTTACTTTTTATCTTTCACTGTTTTACCATTTACTGAGTAAGTAAATGACTAATATATAGCTACTTCCGCTATGTAGCAGTAGTCGTGCACAACTATCACCATTAAATCACTCAACACGTGTTTCACCCCTCCACGGGGCATCCTCAGGAGTTATGTTACACCGATTAGTGCCAAACACAGAGTGAGTTCAGTCCGTCGCCGCTTTGTTATTTATATGCCACCTCCTCCCCTACTACCACTCAAAGTCACGTAACCGATCACATGGGCTATTTTTATTATACTTATTATATAACCTTATTGCTGATTCAATGTTGTAAATAAATGTTGAGTATTGAGTTCTCTGTCTCGTTGAGAGCAACTGTAAGTTTGTATTATAATGAAGCATTAATTACATATTTAATATGTTTTTATTTATAAAACTAATCTTTTTCCAGATCACAGATCCTGACCTGATGACGGTCACTAGGACATTGCCCCAGGAGCATCGTGCCCTGCGATGCGCTCTCCAGGCCGTGAAGATTTTGACAGAAGTTCTGCCTGACTTGGATATGGGTTAGATTAACATTTTCTTATGACATTACAACAGAAACAAACACAGCGGGACTATATTTTAAATCCAATATGCAGTCACCAATGATGGGTCTCATAAGAAAGCTGAAGGTTATGTGTGGAACAATGGGTTATGGTAGGTGTTTCACTGCGATATAGGATCATAAATGAGGAGATCCGCAGAAGAATCCATCTATCGTCTTTCACAAAAAAAGTCCTTTTACAGTGTAAAGGATTAAGTAAAAATAAAGTTGTGGATTGAAATACTTGGGAATAAGGATACTGTGAAAGAGATCACTGAAAGAAAACCAGCCTTAGAACAGACATAACTTGTTTGGTTGCCTCCTATAGGAGTTCAACATGATTGTAGCTGCTATCTGTCTGTACTCTTCTTCTGTTCTTCTCATGATGTAGACAATGTTCAGTGGCATCGGTTCTGTGTTTGGAGTACACCCATACCTCACTTTGCGTCGTGGTTACGTTCCAATAAAACACGACGCAAATTGTAACGCCGCAAAGTAAATTAAGATTTTCTATAGCAAACCATGTAAAGATCGAAGAGAGGTTCCAGGGTCACAAAAATACTAATTTTT
This sequence comes from Battus philenor, assembly GCF_028537555.1. NCBI lineage: Eukaryota > Metazoa > Arthropoda > Insecta > Lepidoptera > Papilionidae > Battus > Battus philenor. Next base: position 34,624 of record NW_027181692.1, on the reverse strand, counting down.
AAAAAGAAAATTGAGCAAAGTAAACATTTGCCAATAAATAAATTGGAAATTTTTTTAACTTTTAAAAAAAAAACTACACGTAAAAATTTATATAAATTTATTGTTCTCTTTTAAAAAAAGCACAACACACTACGTAATTGAAACTGAACTCTTAAAATTAGCAAAACAAAGTGAAAATAAAACTGCATTCAAATTGCGTTGATTTTAGTTAGAAATGGAATCCCCGAGTTTTAATGGCATGGCGCATTTAGAAACAAAAGTGCTGCCATCATTTAGAAAAAAAAAGAAAATTACAAAAAAATATTATAGACTCGAACCCCAAAACAACGCAACCCCGAAAATCTAACGACGCGCAGTGAAAATTAGTACTAATTAAGCAGCGACGCAACTTCGAAATAAACGCAAAACGAAACGACACAAAGCGAGGTATTGGTATATATGTTGAAATACCTCATAAAATTATTAATCATTAGCTCTTGGACTATAAAATATTTTTACATTGTTCCATCATCATGTCTCTGCAAGGCATAGGACACTCCCCTCCCCCAATATCGGAAAGGTGACCAATCTTGCGATAGTTGCATTTAGACTTTCTGCTACTACGTCGTAGGTATGTTGGGCCAAGCAGCTTCTGCTGTACTCCTGGTCAAATTTAAGAAACCATTCGCACCCTATCAGCAGACAACCTTATTATTGAACACCAGTTATTGAAACCTTACAACTTTTAACTCTATTACTTGATAGGAGAATCTGGTTCCTCTCGACCAGATATATTGTCTCCATTGGTATAGCATCAGGTAATAATTTTAGGAGTTGTTAGAAAGGGTCCTGATCATCGATTCTTACAGTTGCAGTGTCTCCGTTACTGAAACACAGTCTGCAGCTTGCCGAGGTGTTTGTGCAGCAATTGCTGAATATGAAACGATGTGTCCAGGCCTTACAGCTGGCACATGTCTGCTGCAAGCTTGCTCAGCGTCTCGACGACACGTGAGTAACCAAAACTCACATAAATTGAACACTATCGACGTCAAGATCATTCCAGGTCTACATGGCTAATAATAATTTAAACGTAGTTGAAAGAAGTCATCATCGTTTTAGCAGTAAAACTTCTGGACATAGGCCTTCGGCAAAGATTCCCAAAAGGGACAGTTACAAGCTGCCTTCATCCTACGTCTTCCGACAAACTTAACGAGATGGGTGGAGGTGCTGCCACTGCGCCTGCAGAAAGAAACTTGGTCTCCACTTCAGAACCAGATCCCAGGTCACAATGGACTTTCTTTTTTGCAACTATGCCAGGCTATATTGATTATGTTGTAAGAATTATTGTGATGTTTATGTGTGTTTTAATAATAAGGGATCTTCAGAGATAGTTCCATGTGAACCCTGAAATTGTGAAATCCAGTTGAAGATAATGAAGTCAATGGAATTTCGCCACGTCACCTGGTTTTAGGTCAAGTCACAAATGATGTTCACAGGGAGGCGTACCTGCGCAGTGCGGGGGTGCTGCTGCAGAGAGCAGCGAGGTGCGAGGACCAGCTGGAGCACATCGCGGCGTCGGCAATTTCTCGCTGGACCGAGCTGGTGCGCAGTGGCCGCGGTCTGGAGACGGCGCTGGTGTTCGCTTGCGACCTGGCCGTGAGTTGCATACTTCTACGTATAGGGCTCCCATAAATCAACGTCATCACAATTCGAGTGCCGGTCTGGCGTTAAAATCAGGGAAGAGACCAAAGACTACTTCCTCTCAAACTGCAAAGAAATAATTATAAAAGTAATTAACAAAAATAAAAGTTAAAGAAAATTAATACAAATGTAAATAGAAAATAAGAAACGTTAATGTGATATGTGATATATATAATGTGATATTAATGTGAAGCGAAAAAAAAACAACGTAAATAAACAGAAATAAAATTACAAAATGTTAATGTGTAACAAGAGAGGAATGAAAGGTCACAGAGCGAAAGAGAATGAAAGAAGTAATGTGGAAAAAAACCGAATGAAAGATCTTAAGATGTATAAATGAAGAGTAAGAAAATAAAAAAGATTGTGAAAAACTAAATAAATTAAAACAAAAAGTCCCTGTCCCACACCAGTTAGGGGGTACGAGAGGCTCCCAATAGCGGGGGACATTAAAAAAAAAACAAAAAAAACGTCATCACAATGTTCATTGAAAAAAAATTATATACAGGATGCTTGGTAAACGAGGTATTGGTGTATTAAAATTCACTCACTGATATCACTGTTGGGCATCTTTTTTTTAAAATAGCTACCTTCCTGCCATTATTTACAATAAAAGTTTTTTACAGAATTTTGTTATTTCCATTCTACTCTATTATTGTTCTTAAAGTCTTTCATTCATTCTTCTATTGTCTTTCTCAATCTCTTTCATTCATTTTCATACCTTATTATCTTTTATACATTGCCTCTCTTCATTTGCCTTCTATACAAAATTCTTTAGCATTCGTATATTTTTATTTTTCATCTGTATTTTGCAATCTATTTTAAAGATAGATATAAAGACCATAATATTATGTTTCAGATGCACTATGAAAGGTGTGGGTCGACGGCGACGGCGGCGCGGCTGCTGCGGTGGTCGCAGGCGCGTCTGCTGGCAGCTTCTGGTGAAGAAACTCCCTCGCGTGAGTCCATTTTTCTCTCACACGTTAGTGGAATGGAACATCTACCTTGGAATACCACGGCTGCTGATGTTGAAAGGCTTTCGAGTGACGATCACGACCTGGTAGAGGCGACTTGGGGCAGAGTCCCCGGCGAGGTAAACCAAAGATATAATGAAGGTTATGAATCACTGGATGCGGGCAGTACAAGACCGATCATCGTGGAGATGTTTAGGAGTAGCGTATGCCTTACAGTGGACGTGTATTCTACCTTTAACCAATCACCCTGTAGTGATGATGAATATTGATAGTACAAGTGTTGCAGTGGAACTGGCGGTGGGTCGGTTGCTGGAGGCGGAGGCGCTGCGGGTAGGGCTTCGCCCCAACACTCTGTCCCGTGTCAACGCGGTGCAGAGGCACTACGTCGCCGTGACCAATAATGGTACGTCGTAACATCTTTTATATTAGAATTTATACGTGGTGCTCCGAAAGGCGCAGGGTCGGGGGAGGTTGGTTACATGTTGCTATTAACCTTTTAAGTGCCACGAGGACCGCCGGCTACCTCACGATACCCAACAATAGGTGCCGTGAGGGCCGCCGGCTACCTCACGATTTTTCATCTGTACATCTAAGGAATATTGTTTTTTTCCTACCCTCCGGTAATTATTAGCTTCATTAGGTACCTAGCAACTGGATCACGGGATGGTATACGAATTGCAGCATGTTTTAGAAGCGGTTACCATGGGTGCCAATGAGACCGCGGGCGGCCTCACTTTTTATATAAAATTTACATTAGAATATGTATATAGAAACCCTTCTTTGAATTCACAATTTATTCATATTTCAAAGCTGGCTTTGAAAACCTATCGTGTTTTCTGTGTTACAAAAACGTGACCCGCCGGCGACCTCATGGCACACCGAGTACTCTGTTGCGTTTAAGTGCCATGAAGGTCGCCGGCGGTCTCAGTACATAATGATATACATAATGTGTTATATTCATTCATAGAATGTAAAGATCCCAAATTTTCACATAAGGAAGGCCTACACTTGATATTTCCATTTGGCACCTGGGAAAGTCATGGCCAAAACAGCTTGGCAGTTAGAAGGTTAAATCCGTGGGGGTGGCGTACTACGAGCAGTGGACGTGATATGAATGAAATGATCAAACAGACAGTTGATAAATGCTGGGGGCAGGTTATAATTCTATTTTTACTGACGTGCGTGGGTAGACACCCTCCCCCCCCCTACCCAGGTAGACCGACACAGTAATCAAGGTCGCGGGAAGTAGGTGTACGCGGGCAGCGCAAGTGCGGTCACCGTTGCGACCTTTAGTGTGGAGAAGAATAACCAATCACCCTGGATGTTAAATGGATTTCCGTTCAGCTTGTATATCACATGAATTACCAATACTCAGGAGGATTGGTAATTCATAATACAATGGTCTCTAAAATTGAAACGCCGCAAAGTGAATTAAGATTTTCTATAGCAAACCATGTAAAGATCGAAGATACGTTCCAGGGTCACAAAAAACTACTTTTTAAAAAGAAAATTGAACAAAGTAAACATTTAAAAAACAAAAATAATATAACTCTGCCAATAAATAACTTACAATAATATTTACCCTTTTTTGTAACCAGAAACAACACGTAAAAATTTATATAAATTTATTATTCTCTTTTAAAAAAAGCACAACACACTACATAATTGAAAGTCTTAAAATTATCAAAACAAAGTAAAAATAAAACTTTTCAAATTGCGTTGATTTTAATTTAGAAAGGGAATCCCCGAGTTTTGATGGCGTGGCCTAATTAGAAACAAAAGTGTTGCCATTTTTTAGAAAAAAAAAATTAAAGACTCGAACCCAAAACAACGCAACCTCGTAAATCAATCAGTGAAAATTAGTACTAATTAAGCAGCGACGCAACTTCCAAAAACGCAAAACAGAACGACGCAAACCGAGGTATTGGTGTATTATGTTGAAAAACCTTCGGCTTTATTAAGTTATTGGTGTATTTTGATATCCCGTCCTGGGGGTAGGCGAAAAAAACGCAAAACGCACATATTACCAATGACTCTGTATGTAAGTACAGAGGCGCGGTGGTGCCCGCGCCGCCGTCGGGCGCTGGTGGTGCGCGGCGCGCTGTGCGCAGGCGCAGAGCTCGCCGTGCGGCTGTCGCGCTCGCTGCGGCTGTGGCGGCGCGCGCGCAGCTCCGCGGGGACTTCGCTGCAGATCGCCGGAGCCCTATGCGCAGCCACCCTGCACGCCGGCATCACTGACACCAACCACGAGGACGCACAGGTCACCACCATCTACTATATATTCATTTTACACTTTTTACAAATTGCATAATGGCGGACTTAATAGGCAGCTGAACTATATAATTACTTATAAACATACAGTAATACCCCGCTTTACGCGACCCCGTTATACGCGGTTTCACTATAACGCGAATTGCAAACTTCGCGCTCAAATGCCTCGAATTACGCGAAAGAGTGCGTATAAATATAATGTAGTCATCAACTTCTCTATGGCGTCTTGACCATCTGTCGAACAATTAGAAACGGTGTTGGGTGTTATGAACGTATTTTACAAGAACGTAAACAAAACGTTACCCAAAAGACAATAGATGTATTTTTCCGTAAAAAATAAAGAGTATGTATTGTATAAAGTGTTCCTAGAATTAAAGTGATTAATTAAAATGATTTGTATTTTTTTGTAATAATTTTTGACGTATGTTTAATCATAAACCTCGTTATACGCGAATTTCAGTTAACGCGATTTTTTTGGAACGTATCCCTCGCGTAAAGCGGGGTATTACTGTAATATGATTCATATATAGTATATGTATGCTATATATGTATCACTTTTGTGGGTGGTACAGTATTGTCTTACACACCCATGCAATATCTATAAGTTATTGTACAAAATTTTTAGTGATTATAGTGCACACTATATATATCTGCGTATCCCAACGTGGGGCCCACGTCCCACAGTTAAGCAATTTGATTGTTAGTGGGCGACAATTTGAAAATGGACTTTTGAATTTTGGAAAGTCTATATGAGACATGGCATATAAAAGGTTGTATTCAGGGTGGTCGAATTGTATATTTACCGCAGAAGTCTTTCCTAGTATTGTTGGTTGAACCTCTGTTTATATGTTCTCCTTCTATCGTGCTTTTATATTGAACCAATCAAGTTCTAATAAGTTCAAATTATTTTATGAATTGACCAATCAGCAAACGGTGTACATAGAAACTTGTCGAACGTATCTGTTAACAACTACGTGAGGATAAAAGGAAAGAATAAAAGAAATTAAGAAGAATGAAAGTGAGTGTAGAATAAAGATAAAACCATAAAAAAATTATTTGTAAATAAAGTCCCTGTCCCAAACAAAACAGGGGTACGGGAGGCTCCCAATAGCGGGGGCCATTAAAAAAAAAACAACTACGTGAGCCAAGTGACAATCGATCTTAATTATGTATACGTAAGGTCAGAATATGTTTGTTGTGTTAAATGCATAAAAGTTTTGATATGCCATACAATATTTAGTGGTGCACCATCTGAGTCTGTTGTCTATCATTGTGTGTTTTTAATCCTCGCAGCTTGAAGGTGATGTCAATATATGCAGCTCAATCTGATATTTAATTCTCAGGTGAAAATCGACAACCGCTTGAAACACATCCTGGGGTTGCAGCCGTCAAACGAAATTCAACCTTACTGCCAGAGCGAAGAAACTAAAACAGAACCGTTCACACCGAAGCAAACGCAAATAGAAACAATGCTTGACAGTGATGTGTTTAAAAAGACACAGACGAGTCCGTCGCTGCCGTGTATAACAATACCGGCTTTTAAAATGCCGGAATTTCTGACGCATCAAGATAAATGCCAATGCTACGCATGTGATACGCCGTACAGCTGGATATTGGCATTGCAGACCTGCGCCTTAGAGGCTTCGATGTACTATCGAAGTGGAGAGCACACTATCGCCAAGAACTACTTCGACGGAGCCTTCAGTGCTATGAAATTATGCGAAACTAAAGTTAACCTGCAAACAAACTCTGAACATTTCCATAAATACATAATTGATATCGTCAAACATGAATATATTAATGAAGTGAGAAACATTGAATTTGAAATGCTAATCGAATCAGGATATTTACAACTTACACTCGGCAACTATGAAATGTTAAATGAAAAGATTGAAAGACTAAATGAAATAATTAAAGAGACAAAAACAAACCAGTATGCCATTAACGAGTTCCACAATCTTCTCATAGCAGCTTCTAGACTGAAGAGAGTGCCAAATAAACAAGAAGAAGGTCTAGAAGAAGAATTTGAATCATTAAAACTAAGTCCGAATAAAGATATACTTAAAACACCAGAAACGAAATACGTTCTAATGAAGAATACAAATAAAGTTGTGCGCTGCGAAGAATTACCAATCAAACGGAAGGTGATAAAATTAAATCTAGACGATGGCGAAGATAAAGAAGTGATTAAAGAAAACAAGAGAACAGAGTTTAAAATACCAGTGCCGGTGACAGCGAAACCCGCGTTGGAGGCGATGACACCAAGACCGAAGATCATTGTCACTCCAGCAAACATTTCCACGCCCAGTTCCAAATCAACGGCCGAGTTCTTCACACCAATCGCGTCAACTCCGGAGCAGTTCTTCACGCCGGCGACATCAGTGAAGACATACTCCAGGAAGCGTAACATTGTGGTGAAGAATCTGGAGATCGAGTTCTCCACTCCTAAAGCAGTAGACAACAGAGAGAACAAAGTGAGTAGATTGTAATTCTATATCTGAATATTCCATTCTATTTTCTCGTATGAAGTTAGTGCTGTTAGCCTTGCGGCTCTTACAGCTTCATCGGTGGTGAGTTCACGGAATGGAGGGGTCTATACTATACTATACTATACTATACTATATATGAATGAATGTTTTCACTGGTTAGTATAGCGTTTTTTCAGTTGACGAACGGTAACGCGTAGTTATCAACTACTAGCTCCATCTATCGGCAGCGTCTGATTTATCATTCAACATTCATCATCAATTTAGACAAGACGTCCACTTCTGGGCATAAAGCCCTCAGTCTGCCTCCAGGGTCATCAGACGTCAAGCGACTGCAGGCTTGTCGATAAGACCTGAAGTGAGAGATCAAGTTTGCGTAACCAACTTTAAGTGATTCTGAATTTCATTTACTTTTGACGTTAATAATGATAGTTTGTATTGACAGCCTGTGAGACGAAGCCGTCGCGCGCCAAGCACAAGGCTGGGCAAGCTCTGAACTCGCACACTCCTGTACATCAACTGCTGGAACTTGAAGTGGCTCTGCTTCAGCTGCGCACAACTTCCACATGACGTGCCAAATGGCGGTACCAGTGACTACACCTGGAATCGACAGCTTAGTTTATAAAATGATTATTAAATATATCTATAGCCCATCACATGTGTTTTATTTATTAATATTTACATTTTCCATCCAATGTTTGACCCATTTACACATATTATGTTGGTGTTTAGTTAAATATAATATATGTATGCCAATACTTCACTTTGAGTCGTGGTTACATTCCGACAATAAAACACGACGCAAATTGAAACTACGCAAAGTGAATTAAGATTTTCTATAGCAAACCATGTAAAGATCGAAGATAGGTTCCAGGGTCACGAAAATACTACTTTTTAAAAAGAAAATTGAACAAAGTAAATATTTTAAAAAACTAAAATAAAATAACTCTGCCAATAAATAAAATAGAATAATATTTACTTTTTTTTGTAACCAGAAACAACACGTGAAAATTTAAATAAATTTATTCTTTTTTAAAAAAGCACAACACACTACGTAATTGAAACTGAACTCTTAAATTAGCAAAACAAAGTGAAAATAAAACTGTATTCAAATTGCGTTGATTTAGTTAGAAAAGGAATCCCCCGAGTTTTGACGGCATGGCGCAATTAGAAACAAGTGTTGCCATCTTTTGGAAAAAATAGAAAATTTAAAATAAATTAAAGACTCGAACTCAAAACAACGCAACCTGGAAAATCTAACGACGCGCAGTGAAAATTAGTACTAATTAAGCAGCGACGCAACTTCGAACAAAAACTCAAAACGAAACGACGCAGAGCGAGGTATTGGTGTAAGTCATTCACCTCGCGTGGTGTTATTGACGCTCGTGAACTTAGCAGACGGTGCAATCAACGAACTAGGTACAGGACAGAGATCTGCACAGCCTTCACCGACCCAGCGTCTGTCTGTTCTGTGCGCTGATTTTTACTACAATACGATTTATCCCTTCTTAACTATTAATATTTATAAACTCTTCAGAAACTTTGTATAGATATAACACTACTAGATATGCACTATATCTTTTTACATACATAGATGAACGAAAGTGACCGGCATAGTTTAGTGGATGAACAAGTGGGTGTGCCAGTGGAGATGGTATATTATAAAACGACGCTTTACTCAACAACAAAAGATATAAATGTTATTCTACTCACAATACTTTATTTTTAGCCAAAACGTGTTAAAGAAATATCTGTATCAAAGCCTAATTGAAATAAATGCACGAGATTTCTATTCAATACTTTACACACGTCGGGTTTGTCTAGTATTTCAGAAGCGAGCGGATGAATGGCAGGAGTTATGAGATAATAAATTAGTGAAAATTATAAAGAAATCTGTTTATTTCAATACAAATAAAACGGGTATAAAACACGGGACAGCAGCAATGGAGTCCAGCTATTGATTTCACTTGATCAGAGGCGAGCAGGTCATTCGCGTGGAGTTCTCGTACAACTTTCCTTACAAGCTTTTACTTTTTTTTTACTAAAAAGCTTGCAAAGATGCGACCAAAATATATATGACTTAGGGCTTACAATACCGAATCAAAAACTTAATACCGGTATTTGAAATTTGAAATACCGTGAATCCGGTATTATTAATAAAAAAATTACTAAATTTATTTTAAGAGAGCTACAGTTGCTATATTGACTTGTTAACA